>NC_056733.1:1327082929-1327176753 GCF_019279795.1 Protopterus annectens
ATATATATATATATATATATATATGTATATATATATATATATATATATATATATATATATATATATATATAAAGATAGAGAGAGAACAATATGTATCTATATATATCTATCTACATATATACATTTTATATATATATATATATATATATATATATATATATATATATATATATATATATATATATATATACAGTATATGCATTATCTTCTAGCAAAATACCATAGACTGCTTCACATCAAGTACTATTTCCCAAAGACTAGGAAACTCCCAAGCTTAATCTCTCAGTTTCTACCCTATCTAATTAAAACCAAAACAAATCACTTGCAAGATGGTGATATACATCCAAATCCAGGCCCTTCTAGCTTACCTCAAGCTAATAATCTTAACCCCTCTCCACCCACAACACAAACTCCCACTACACTTACAAACTCTCTCTTCATTGCACAACTCAATATACGCAGCTTAAACAACAAACTTGCACACCTCCATGCATTATTAGATGATCAATCTTTTGACATACTATGTCTAACTGAAACATGGCTCAAACCCCATACTAAAGATAATGATATCACCCCTCCAGGTTACAGTATTATAAGGCACGACCGCATAAAAATGAAGGGAGGGGGAGTAGCTATTCTCTTCAAAAATAGCCTACAACTTACCTCCATTGACTACAAAGCTCTTCCTGAGACCAAGGCTGAAATCCTTTTCACTAAACTTCAACTAAACTCCAGTAAGTCCTTATATATCATCTGCATCTACTTACCTCCAGGCGATAACATCAGCTTACTCGAGGAAATCCTCAGTACCCTGTCCCCGTACTTCCCCCAAGAAACCATCATTATGGGAGACTTTAACATTGACTGGAACAATATTAATACAGAGGATCCCATCTTGCATATTGACCTGCATGGGTACTCTCAAATTATTTCCTCCCCAACCAGAATTAATAAATCCAGCAAAAAGGAAAGCATCCTAGACTGGATACTCATTAATAAACCTCATCGAGCATATAAAGTATGGATATTCCCTGACAATCTCAGTGACCATTCCTTAACCTACCTGATCAGGGAAAAGAATGATGTCCTCAATTCTATCACATATAAAACAATTAGATACAATAGAGACTTCAACCCAGAATTATTCCAAAATGAAATCAAAGCCTGTAATTGGACCCCCTTAAAAATCTACCTCTCACTGAGGCAGTTAACTACTTTAACTCCAAATTTCTAGCAATCCTTGACCACCACGCTCCAAAGCGGAACATAAGAATTAGAGCCAAACCCATCCCTTGGCTGTCCAAAAACACCAGACAAAACATGCAACTCAGAAACAAAGCTTGGGCCAAATGGAGAACTACTAAAAGTACTTCAGATCACCTCACCTATAAACAGTTGAGAAATAGAACAAAACTAGCTATTCTCTTAGACAAGAAACAATTCTACATGAACACTCAAACCAAATACCAAAATAACCCAAAAAAATTTTGGGCAAGTATCATTAGACTACTTCACCCAGGTCAAACCAAAACTCCAAACCCTACAGGCAGTCAAAGAGAAAATCCTAGACAAGCAGCAAATGCCTTTAATACCTACTTCACAGAAACTATACAAGCACTAGCTAACCAACTTTCACCTGATATTACATTTCCTCCAAACACAAACAAGACCTTAGCCCCTATATTTCAATTACAACCTGTCCCCACTCAAGATATCTGTAGACTTATGCAAAAACTTAAACCTTGCACTCCATCAGCAGACCAGTTACCAGCAGAATACTTGCAGACAGCTGCCAAAGCTATAGCCTACCCAATTTCCATCCTCATTAACAGAACTATTGCCGAGGGAGAAATCCCTACCATCTGGAAAATCTCTCACATCATTCCACTCCATAAAGGAGGGAACTCTAATGACCACTCTAACTATCGCCCGATAGCTCTATTATCCCCATTGGCAAAAATAATGGAAAAATGCATTCAAAAGCAATTACTTAACCATCTAACTCAATACAATTTGCTAGCTGATTGCCAACATAGCTTCAGGCCACACCACAGTACTACAACTGCCCTACTGTCTTTCTGCAACTCCATTAACCAAAACAGAAATAACAACATCCTCACATCAGCTCTCTTTATAGACCTGTCTAAAGCTATCGATATGGTTAATCACCAGCTATTAATAAACATTCTTACACACCTCTCATTCGATACTCAGGCTATAAACTGGTTCAGAGCCTATCTTACTAACCAACAGCAAGCAGTTCTATGGGATAATCAACTATCCTCCCTACTGGAGTCCCTCAGGGCTCTATTTTAGGTCCACTCCTCTTCTCAATTTTCATTAATGACTTACACTTAGCTATTCCGCAAACTATATGTTTACAATATGCGGGTGACTCGACAATTTTATGCTCAGCTAAGACCTCATCTGATCTTTTACTAAAAACACAAGAAGCATTTAATAAAGTCGAGTCTTGGTTTCTTCAATGCTGTCTTCTACTTAACCCCCAAAAAACGAAGCTCCTACTATTTTCACCAACCCAAAAGCACACCCTTACTGATTTCATTGTCCTATCAAAAATGGTACTCACATACAACCTGACTTAACAACAAAACTATTATGGGTTACTATTGACAACCACCTTACTTTCAATGCGCATATCAACAATACTGTAAACATAGTCAACAAAAAAATGGGTGCCCTATACAGAATTAAGCCATTCCTCACTCCTTCAGCTAAAACAAGTGTCGCCCACTCCCACCTTATCTCCTCACTTCTATATGCTTCTACTATCTATACTCACCTTTCAAAATGCAATCTCTCTAAACTGGTTAAATCTTATAATAGCATTGCTAGATTTGCCACTGGACGACCATTTAGAACACACCATTGCCAGAATCTATCTCAACTAGGCTGGCTTGAATTTCAAAATCTACTTGTTTCACCAAATTACATTGGCCCACAAAATACTTAACCAACCAAAGAAGACCCCAAGTCTATCTACCATTATTACTCCCTACCTGAATCGTAACTCCCTGCGCTCCTCAAATAAACTACTTATCTCCTCCAGCAAATCCAACAACAGAGCAGGCGATGCTCTCTTCTCTAATGTAGTTGGGAAAAAATGGAACCTTCTTCCTCCTGATCTCACCTCTATTTCCTCTCTAACTAACTTCAAGCCAAAACTTAAAATATACCTAAAAAACCACTGGCTTTGCCCTAGTTGTAATCCTGACTAACTTCTGCCTTAAGCAATTTGTTATACCCACTTTTTTCTTTTATCCTTCAACTTCAGACTTCTATGTCAGTGAAATCCTTAATAAACTCAGTATTTCGAATTTTATTAGATAATTAGATTTCTCAAAGTCTACTCTTGCTGATATTTTTTTTCCTCACAATATATGAACAAGGGTCTTTTTTATAATTTTACTACTCCTAGTTCTGCTTTTTTTTCTCTTTCTTTCTTTTTCTTTTCCTTGCTTTCTACCTATTCAAGGTTTGAAAAATGTTAAAAAAGATTTCTCTTATTTTTTGTCAATGTTATGCTTAGATGTTTAAGTTAGTATTATCAAATTTGTACAAATTGGAGCTTATCTCCCTGGGCCTCTACTGAAAATGGATATTCATCCAGTTGGACTAGCCCGGTTAACAAATGTAAAATAAAATAAATATATATAAAATATCCATGCCCTTCACCCAGTACAACTAACAGTTAATTTGTTTTTTTAACATTTTTTTAATGGTTTGAAGATCAAGAAGTTTTGCTTGTTCTTCTAAGTTTTGTTTATACGATTAAATGTCATATTCTCATATGTAAATATATATGTGTGTAAAATTCTTCATATCTCTCTCACTCACCCTCTCTCTCCACTCTCTCTCTCTCTCTCTCTCTCTATATATATATATATATATATATAGGTTTACTATTGAATGTGCGAATGCACTTCGTTCGAACGGCGACCTCATCGACGTGTTTGCGCGAACGAAACTGCGAAAACTGTTCGCTAGCGAACCGAAACCGCGAAAACTTCGACAATCGACATTACCAGCCGCGCAACACCTCCACACCCATGCTATCATGGGTCGGATAGGGGCGAGGTTTTGCCGTTCGCACATCTGGGAGTCGGTGTAGTGGCGATCGCAGTTCCGCATTCGTGCAAGACGAGTTGCACATGTCGGGATCGACATTTCAATAGTAAACCATATATATATATATATATATATATATATATATATATACATATATAAAGATATATAGAAAGAACAGTATGTATCTATATATCTATCTACATATATACATTTTAAATATATATACATTATATGCATATATGTAAAATATCCATGCCCTTCACCCAGTACAACTTGTAGTTGCTTTTATGCTAGTCTTTGAAAAGACAGTGATACTACTCGGAGCTATCTGTGAGTGATTTTCAGCTCACGTGAATTTTCCAAAATGCTTTACATTTTCTGTGAAAGCCTTTGTTGGAGTCCATTTGTCTCAGTTTTTTTGAATAATTTTCCTCCCCATAATTTTCTGTTATTGATGAGGTTGCCCACCGTCACCTGAAATATTTTTACTTGCAATGGAAGCCCTGAACAGACTTCTTAATGCACCAGGTCCATGGGGGTGGGATGGGGTTTTGAACTCCTGTGGTAAAAGATGACTCGTTTTTTGCAGATATCTGCAAAGTGCTCTACCGTAGTCTTATGAAGGATAAATTTAAAGTGATAATGATTCTGAATTACTCTTTTTTTTTTAATTTTAGAGCTAAAGAGAGTGCCCAAAAATGGTCACTGAACAACTATAAAGGCAGACAATATATCTTTTTCCCTTGGCAGAACTCTCTGTGGAAGAAGAACACTTAATGCTATTTATGGGTCCAGATCATAAGCAGTCATGCCTGGAGAATCTAGAAAAGGAACAGGAACAAACTAGCCTAGTTCACGTGGTATACATCGCAACTGTTGGCTCTCCCCCACAATCATGACTGCTTTTAGGGGAAACTTTAAATATTAGTGAGGTTGATAGGTCAACAGTAGCATTGCATGATGAATCTTTTTGCTGTAGAGATTATACAGTTTAAAGAAACATGATCTGTGATGGTCTTGTACCATGGATAATGTGTATGAACATCTAATACAAATTATCATATTAAGACTCCTTCCCCCATGGTGATACTGTTTCATTTTTTTAAATACTTGATGGGAAAGTTCAATACAAAATTATACATACAACCTATCAAAGCCAAGAGAGACTCTGAAATATGGGGCTTTTGTACCAAACGTGTGATAAATAATTGGTGTGCAACCAGAATAACTGAGCATCCAGGTGAGTCTTGCACTCTTCCCTGATGCAATGCATCCTACACCTAGTTAGCCCTGGTCAAAATCCAGTAAATAAGATGGTGAAAATGTATCGCTTTCACATTTCCAGACCCATCTTTAGCCATAATGCCAGGCACAGAAATCGGTTTTGGGATGTCATAGTTTTTTTTTTTTTTTTTTTTTTTTTTTTTTTTAATGATGGGGCGAACAAATGAAGCTGGAGGTATTGTTGACTGGAGGGGTACTGAGAAAGTGTGCTTGGCCTTGCCTTTTGCTGACAGTTGGTTAAGTTCTGCAAAGATGGTTGACCGGGGAGACTTTCTCATCACGTGGCAGACTGTGCACACCTACCTCAATGCAATACTGGATACAATTAATCTGCTAATAACTAAAAAATAATAACTTGAAATGAACACTGAAAATAAAATAAAAAGATGGTGAAAGACCAATGAAACTGGTCAAAACACTTTTAATAATGAAAAGACAATACTAAATGAACATATGGACTTCTTCAGAGAATTCTTCAGAGAACACCTTCACTTGGAGCCGTCCCTCATATATATATACATCAATTATCCAATCACAATCAAAATTTCATTAATATTAAATACTTTTAATAGTATAAATAAACTGCTTACATTAAAAAATGCATACTTTTTTTAAAGAAAGCAATGCATTAAATACAAAAAAAGCCACCTGCTAATGTTGACACCAAATTTCATTAATAGAATGTAGTTAATAAAATTCATGCAACATAAATTCCGTAATATTTTTATAAAACTCAATCAAAATCAAGTCTGATACTTTAAGTGTTATACTTTGTGACTTTTGTTTCAACATGCTCATAAAGGACAACATGTCATTTAAACCAGGCTTATTATTTGCAGTCAATCTACTTTGTCAACATAACTCTTTATACTCTAATATAGTCTCAAAATCCCTTCCCCATGAGTCCTAAATCACTTTGTCAATTGCAAAAAATAAATACTTTTTAAAATCATTCCATTCTATCACATCTGTATAAAGCATCAATATTTTTATTTTTCTTAATATCATACGTGTTCATATTGTCTGTCTCTCAGCCTTCTTTTTGTTTTGCCAATACAACAAGCTGAACATGAAACACATGTTGCCAAATATACAACCCCTGTAATATTACAATTACACAAACCTAAACTTGCAATAGACTTATCATAATTATCCATAGTCACATATGGACCATCATTAATGTATCTGCAAAATTTACAACAACCACATTTGGACATTTTTGACCTTTACTATTTTCTAAAACCATATTTTTTTCTTTTTCCATTATACAAGATCTAAAGCCTTACAATGCATTTTGCAATGAATTAGTGGAAATGGATGAATGCCATTGCCCCATTGTAATAGACAGGGATTTCAATATAACACTGCATCCATTAAGGGATAGCATACTAGCAGTCAGAGTTAGATTAAGGCAGAATAGAAATATGGTTGGGAATGGACGCAAGAGTTCCATTTAACTGATATATGGCATGCAATAAACCATGATAAGAAAGACTACACCTGCTTCTCATCACAATATGGAGAAGTGAGTGGGACTGACTATTTTCTGACAGTCAGCAGTGGGTGGAAGGAGTAAGTAAAGTAATCATAGTCCCAGAAGTCATTTCAAAACAATATAAAGTTATATTACATTGGGAAACCCAGAATGCACAGACAGTATGCATAGACTTGGTACACTTCTACTAAAGTGCCAGGGCAGCCTTGAGGAAATTAGACACTGTATATCACTGGATGCATGTTCTCCCTATGACTCTGTGGGTTCCTACCACCTCCAAAAAACATGCTGAGTGTTTCCATCTCAAACTCATGAATGAATGGAACTGTGGGCAGTAGTATAGACTCTAAATGGTGAGCTATAGGGGGAAGAGTTATATAGACCAACCATGATGGGCATTTACTGTGGTTTGCAGTATCCTCAACAGAGGAGAACACAGATCACAGACTGTACTCTATGGCAGGGCTAGCCACTCAATGGTGTGAAATATGGCTTTAAGTGATTCAGTCATGGGCATGGATCATTACAGTGATATCAGGATATGGCCTGCTCTGACCTATATACTCCAGGGACCTGTGGTAACAGTGGGAGCCCCTATTGGTCAATGTGTGCCTACAATAAAGCCCAGCAGTTCTAGCCAGTACTGGCTGGCTGGTGTCCATTTGCCCAGTCTGGGGTTATCTGGGATAACTCTGTTAAGTGAAAGCTGGATATAAAATTAATCAACCTGCCAAACATGAACTAAGAATTGCTACACTCTATGCAGGTTCACTGACAGGATGGAGCTTGCAAGTGGATGAAATAATGGTATGGAGGAGGACAGACATCCTATGTATCCAAGAGAAAAGATGGAAGGGCAATGCAGAAAAGCCACCTGGCTTGGAATCCAGAGTCTGATCCGATCCTCAGGAGGATGATAGGCTAGAAATGGTAGTATGGGAGAGGCTTCAGAAAACAGTGAGGGATATCATCAGTATTTGTGATGTGTCCACATGGGTGGGGCAACAGGAATAAGAAGGAAAGGCCATTCCAGACTTCTGTCTGGTAAATGGCTTGATAGTAGCCAACACATGGTTCAGAAAGACAGACAGTCAAAAGTTCACATACAGGAGTGGTCAGCATGCAACTCAGGTAGACTTCTTAGTAAGGAAATGGCACTGGGGTAGGATCGGTGATTGTAAAGTCATTCATAGTGAAATAGTTGGCTCACAGCATAAACTACTCTTTGCCACAATAAGCTGCAAGCAATGGTCAAAGAAGGCTGTTTGGTCAGCAGAGGCCATGCAGAAGACCAGGAAGTTGACTGGAGAGAAATTACAACAGTTTAAGGAATTACTCAGGGCCCTAGCACCCAAAGAGAAGAAAAAATAGGTAGAGTTGAAGAAGAATGGCAGCACCTCAAAACAGCATATGTGAGGACTACAGAACAGAAATGTGGTAAAGCCAGTTATGGAAACCATAAGGAAAGTTGGTGGTGGAATGCTGAAGTCCAGGAAGTCATCAACAAAAGAAGGAGTAAAGGAAAAAGTAGAAGACAGAAAAGATAGACCAGGCTAGGAAGGAATACTGGTTAGCTAACAATAAAGCTAAGAACGGAGATGCAAAAACAAAGAATGAGGCATAGGAGGCACTCTACCAGCTTCTGGAAAGCAAGTCAGTAGATTGTGCAAGGAAACTATATCAGGTTTCAAGGCAAGGACAGAAAGATAAAGAAGATACTATACTCAGATATTGCAGTATTGCCTTGCCATTTACCTCAATGCTATGTAATGAATGTTTATGAGAGTTTTTGAACTAAATACTGTTTATGTGTTTTTGAACTTAATACTGTGTTTACTACCCTACTTCTGTGTAAATGGCTGTTTACTTATCCCATCATTGTTTCTCTTTTCCCCATTGTTCTTAGGTTTAATTTCTACTACCCTGTAATAGGATTTTGGGATTCTACCTACCTGGTGAAAGGACCCCTGCAAACTATCCTAAACAACTGTTCCATATAGAAAGACACTTGCCATCCTGCTTAGGAACCACATTACCAAAGGAGGCAAGAAAGTACATGCTATCTAAACCTAGCGGTAAAGCTGAACACTTGCCTAATAACTTGTGTATGCTTCCAAGCATGCTACCTAGCCAGGATACCTAGCAGCCATACCCTCCCTCTACCCCTTAATATATATACTTTTTTCCTATCCTTGTACTGTCTCCCACAACTATTTATAGAGCCTTGCAAACCTTCTACCAACCATCTCTGCTCTCTAGTTTTGGCTGCAATACATTTTTGCCCACTAGATGGCACCTGAATCTAGGCTGGTTCCTAGTGCAATTATCTGTTCTCCCTAACATTAGCTGAAGTAAGGATCAGACCCAAAACTAACAAGGAAAGCCTAAGGAACTTTCTCCTGCACAGTCTTAGGAGCTCTTTCCTGCCCTGCCTTTCCCACCTTATCTGATACTTTTTCTCCATACTTGCACTCAACTGTCCCTTACTATCATTACCAATGTTTCCTACCCTCCATACATACCCATTCCAACTGAAAAGTACCTCAGTATTCAGCTGCTCACAGATAGGTTTTCTGACAGTCCTTCAGTCACTTATTTCAACCAGCTCCATTCGCCCTATAGGCTGATTCCGCTCCCCTACCCTACCCCCAATTCCCACCCACCCCAGTGGTCCTAATCGTATACTATCTAACCACACCCCTTCACACTCCCACCTATCACATACACCTTCACCATTAGCCAGCCACTCCAATTCCCTCCTTTCAATTACCACTCCCTATCTCACCCACCACACCCACCACCTCTATCTCTCCATACCTATTTCACAGTATAACTGAAACCTAACAGCTTACCCTTCAAAATGTATAAACTACCAACCCCAACCATGTTACAGACATTACTCGTACTCACACTTCTACCACCTTTAATATTAGCCTACTTGCTAACCTCTTATGAACACCCATTATATTCACAGCTCCACTATCCCAATAAACTAACTATCTCTACTTCTCTACCTATCATCACTAACCATTTTAACATAACATCCATACCCAGCTATCTGCTAGCAAAATACCATAGGTCAGCTCACATTAGATATAATTCTCCTAATCCCAGAAAATCCCTACATCCATATGCTAGATTCCCAAATCCTAGACTACAAATACTACTGCTATATTTAGAAGATGGAGACATTCACCCAATCCCAGGCCCAACAACTGACACTACCACTCACCTCCTCAACCCTAACCCTTCTACTATGCATTCACTTACCAAACCACCAAACTCACTCTATTTAGCACACCTCAATATACGTAGCATAAAAAATAAAGTTGCACAACTGCATATTCTCTTGGAAGTCTACTCCTTTGACATTCTTTGTTTAACAGAAACTTGGTTAAAACCTGTAACTAAAGATAATGACGTCATCCCACCCGGCTATAATATCTTATGACATGACCAAGCTACCAAAAAGGGTGGTGGGATAGCTATCCTATTTAAATCTGGATTACAAATTAATACCATTGATGTTAAACTACCCCATGACTCCAACACTGAGATTCTTATTACCAAGCTTCAACTCAACACATTCAAATCCATTTATATTATCTGCATCTATCTTCCTCTTGGTAAAAACATAGCCACCATAGAATATATCCTTTGTTGGTTATCTCAAAACGTACTCCAAGAAACCATAATCCTAGATGATTTTAACACTGACTGGAAGAGCTGCAGCAGTAGCTACCCTACCACCCATATTAACCTATTTGGATTTATTCAAACCATTACTAGCCCTACCAGGATAAACAAGCCTAATAAGAAGGAAAGAACCTTAGATTGGATTCTCATAAATAACCATGCCCAAACGTATGAAGCAAGAACCTCCCTGATGACATAAGTGATCACTCACTTACCTATATGATCAGGCTTAAAACCAATCTACCCATTCCAACCATTTTTAGAACTATTAGAACCAAGAAAAGCTTCAACCTCGATCTCTTCCAAAAAGAACTAAGAGCATGCAACTGGTCTCCCTTAAAAAACCTCCCAATCAAATAAGCTGTTAATTACTTTAATTCTAAATTCCTAACTATACTAGACCACCATGCACCAACCCGCTCTATCAGAATGAGAATTAAATGTGCTCCATGGCTTTCAAAAGAAACCAAGCAAAAAAATCCATCTCAGAAATAAATACTGGAATAAATATTGATTAACTAAAAACCCTGTAGACCAATAAAGCTTCAGACAACTAAGAAATAACACTAAAAAAGCTATAATGTCTGAGAAAAGAAATAAACTACTACCTACAATTCCAGAAGACTCACCATAACAAACCACAAAAGTTTTGGGTAAGTATTAACCAATTACTACACCCAAGTAATTCCATCACACCAAACCCACAAGGCACAAACCAGGAGAATCCCAAGCAGACTGCTAATGCCTTTAATACCCTTTTCACTGAGGCCATTCAAACTCTTTTTTTTTTCACTAAATATTTTTTTATTATTTCAAATAAGATGTCTTAAACATTACATGAAATAAAGATAAATAACATATTTACAATTCTAAAACATTACTAACTTCAAACCATTGTATAACTATTTACATTGGTGTCTATGCAAATAACATTGAAATTCTATATTATATAAAGTTAGAAACATAAGATGATATATTTTCTTCGATCTTTTCGAGTATTTCCAGTACTTTCATCCAAGAGTAATAGTAAGAAGTAGATCTTTTAGTTCTGTTCTTCACTGTTAATATTTCCATGTGAGCAACTGTTGTTGTTAAAGTCTCAAATTCCTTAAACGTAGGCGAAGCCTCATTTTTCCAGTGTATAGTTATGATTTTACGTGAAATTGGCAATAGTGACCATAGGATTTTAGTGTCTTTTTTTGGTACACAGTTTGGAATAGGAAAGTTGAATAAAATTAAAGACTTTCCCCGGGATTCATGAACCTTGCGCCAGGCGCACGCATAGCGTAGGCATTACAACGCCAAATATGGCTGCTGAGCAATTCAGGTACGATCCAATCCCAGGTGCACTACCAGCGTGCACCGGATCTGCGCAGCCCCTGGCGTAGGTATGCTAAACACCCCATGTGCGGTGTTGCACCATGCAAATGAAGGCATATAGTGATTCACGAAGTGGCGCAGGCGTAGCATAAGCCCACGGCAATGTAAACCAAAAAAAAACGGTTTACATTTTCCCAAACATAACATAGGAGTAACGGAAGAGTGTCAGACCCAGGTATCACACTGTTACCATATGCCAATGGCGAAATACACAGAGAATGTCAAAAGAAAACATGCACAACGTGTAAATAATAACTTAAATGGCATGTCCACAGCAACTCACATCAGAACCCTAGGACATGTTTGTGGAAGGTGCAATACAATGAAATAATATAACAATGTTATAAAACAGCAGTGTAATGCACAGCAGGTTCACAGCATAATACACCATGGTATGCATGGAATGCCACAACCACGGTGCAAGGGTTGCCAAGGACTCGCGGCAGTGTTCGGCGTGGTAACTATGAATTAGTAGTCAATGCCATGCAAATGAGGCAGATAATACTGAATCGCAAATCCCCCGCCGGCGTAAGGCTGTACCAAACGGCGCAGCAGTAATACACTGAGGAGTGGCTCAGAGGGAATACATGTCATCTGCAGAGGGGTGTGCCACCGTAGCAGGAAGCACATTGGAGCACAGCAAACCTGGGCTGTACATCGCAAATCACAGCTGCAGGACCGGGGTGTGGGGTAATAGTTCAGCTGAGAGCACACAATGCGCGCAGAAGTGCATGTGCACGAGGATGACTACGTTCCCTTAACCTAGTCATGTGACGCTCGCCCCGCAAACAACATCGGAAACAGGAAGGTGATGTTAAGAATATGAGGAAATGCGGAAGAAGTGTAATTGGAGTACTAATGAGCAATCAACACTAATCAACCCACAAAGGTCAATCGGCGGCAGCTGACAACTCTGCATGCAGAAACCTGCAAAAGGGGATAGGGGAGGCATATGAATGCAAAGAAAGTAGGGGAGGTAGCAGATTGCAAAGATAGAAGACCTGACACAGCAGAGCAAAGCAGACAGGCAGCACAACAGTGGCAACACACAAAACGCATGATATGCCATGTCCCAGAAAGTACACATGACAGTGCTCTGCATTATGCATGCCAGAAAATAGTTGGTGCAACGTGCAGAAATAGTAAGGGAAGGTCGAAAGGTAATCCATGGCAGGCAAGAGTAATGCAACACCAAAGGCAACAGCGTTGTAGTTCCATTGGTAAAACACGGAAGATAACCCCCAGATACGGCCGTACAAACACACCCTATGACATCATCGGTGTGCACAGCACAATAATATAAAGTGTGAATGCACACAACACACAGCCGTGTATTCCCAAACACCGCACCATAGGTGTAAACACATGGGGAACTTTTAAAATGTACATGTTGGGTGCTGCCGTGGCTGTGATCCATCAGCATGTGCTAGAGACAGATGGTGTTGTGGAGGAGGGTTCCGACAACCACCGTAGGCCTCGGAGGAGAAGGAGAGTGTTCAGACCAAGGGTAACCTACCAGGGGCTACAAGACCTGGAGATAGTAGAGCGTTACAGGGTGGACAGGGACACTTTACAGCAAATAGTGGAGCTGTGCCGGCCACGCCTGATAACAAGAAACAACAGAGGGGAACCCATCCCAGTGGACACAAAGGTATGAGTAAGCTTGCGAATACTGGCCACAGGTACCTTTCAAAGGCCAACTGAAGATATAATGGGCATCTCACAGGCATCAGCATCCAGGGTACTACACCAGTTCCTGGATGCCATGTTACCACATGCCAATGAGCATATATACTTCCCCAGATCTCAGGAGGATTTGGCTAGCAATATGCGCCACTTCCACCGTGTGGCACAATACCCGGAGGTACTGGGTGTGATAGACTGTACGCACATACAAATCAAGTCACCACCTGGCGAGCAGGGTAGATGCTACATAAACCGCAAGGGATTCCCCTCCATCAATTGCCAGGTCATGTGCAATGCTCAGGGCATTATCATGGATGTGTGTGCTGGCAGCCCTGGAAGCTACCACAACTCCCATATCTGGCATGCCTCACAGCTGTACCAGGTATTTGCCAGGGGGGACATCCCACAAGGCCATCTCGTGGGGGATGCTGGCTATGCACTGGAGCCGTGGATGATGACTCCCATCAGAAATGCACACACACACATGCAAGAATGCCATAATGAGGCACACGCACAAACCAGAATAATCATAGAGTGTGCGTTCGGGATGCTGAAATTGCGGTTCTGATGCTTGGATACATCTGGTGGAGCCTTGCAGTACTCTCCAGGCACATGTGCCCACATATTCATAGTATGTGCCATGCTACATAATATGATCCTGCGGAAGCAGCTGCTGCAGGGACATAACGGTGAAGGGCCACAAAGCCCACCACAACTGCCAAGGCCAATCCAGGCACAGAGGGTTCCAGACCAGGAACACACTGTGCCAGCCCCAGTAGGCAGACGGAGGCATACCCAATATGCCTACGCCTTGGCAAAGAGGGAACATATAGCACATACACTGACAGCGTAGGCCCCATGGAATGACACCTCCCTAACTGCACACACAGTGAAATGGACGGCACACAAACATGACCACCTGTAAAGTGTACTGTATGGGTGGCCTCATGTGTGACTCCAACATAGGCAGCCCCCAAACACTGTACACCCAACAGCCAGTGGAGCATGTAACGCCAACACCTGAACAGTACGCGGGTCCTACAGCATACGGCGTTGCTGTATGCCTGCCACGTTCGCCGCAAGATGTATACATATAAATATATATATATATATATATATATATATATATATATATGTGTGTATATATATATATATATATATATATATATATATATATATATATAAGTAAATAGATATAATTATATATATAGAAATATATGTACACATATACATATATATACTACAGTTAAGACAGGGAATTAGAGGGATATAAGGTGACTGATATGTAACCCGCGATATCTGTACATAGTATACATACTGAAATGACAACCTGAACATCCGGGAGGTTCAACATAAGAGGATCCCGCCAACCATGGAACGGGTAACATTCCGATATGCATAACCGCGAGGTGGAAAGATCGCCAGACCACAGTACTGTAACAGTACATGCGCGTGTAATAGTATGATGATATGAAGGGAGAGGTAGACACCGCCGCCGGTGTTGCGGTCCACGTAGGTACTGTGTGCAACCGTCCCCGTGAGTGCTGTAGTATATGTACGTGTGCGGTGAGGGTGCCGTGTGCGTCGCTGTGTGAGTGTAATGTGTGTGTGTCTGCAACATGTGTATGTTGGTGCCACGTTAGAGGCAGAGCAGAATATTAGGTGTAGGCATACCGTAAACTAGCCTCAGGCATATGTACACTACTAGTCCCAAAGTAGTAGTGACAGCCCCACCCTGGCTAGGTGTGTCGCAACGTAGAACGATACAAAGTGAAAATGTCCCAGATGGTAGCACAGGAATATACCCCATATGAAATGGAAAGGACGTATTTAATAGTCATGCCTGTATGTACGACACCGATATGTTAATTGCAATAAGATACGTCGGCAAAGTCACACAGCAATAGGTATGTACCGCGGAAATACGTATGTGCTACCCCAGTACTGACCATGGCCACGTGTTGGCCCGTAAACACCGCTGTGTGTTCTACAAGTGTCAAACAATCAAGTCCCATCTGAATATGTGGCAACCACTGGCAAACAGGCTATCCCAACAACAGGACCAGAATGACTGCAAATATCTGGGACAGAATGACAAGGGATAGTTGTCACGTACACACAACCGCTGATATACCACAGATGTTACGGAGGTATACATGCATCAAGCTCACCCGCAGGCGATACCGACACCACATGACAACAGCCCAACCTACAATCCCATAACAAAAGAAAATTAACTGTCAACTCTCCAAGTAGGGACGGAGCACACAGACAACTATACTGGTTATGTAGAGATGCAAGGCCCACAAACCATATCCGTGACGTACAACCACCGAAATCCCCCACTGTACATAATAAAGGAATACAAACCGTAACAGCAGCACAAACATACAGTCGGTCAATGACATCTGCATAACCACAACATATCGCGTGGGGGACACAATTAAAGGCAGCTGCATAATTGCATGCATTGTAGAAATGCAAACAATAGCCATGTTACAGTTTTGAATGCAATACTCCATTATTATACGTCGGCAGGACAGGTACACCCACTTGTTGAAACAAATACCACACCTGTC
The DNA here is from genome assembly GCF_019279795.1 of Protopterus annectens. Lineage (NCBI taxonomy): Eukaryota > Metazoa > Chordata > Ceratodontiformes > Protopteridae > Protopterus > Protopterus annectens. The sequence continues at coordinate 1,327,099,139 of NC_056733.1, forward strand.
ACACACAATCCATGGGTGACATGAATGCAGACCATACTTGTTCCCATGCATAGCAGATGCAGTCACACATAACATAAGACAATACAGACCATCCCCACGAAGGTAGGGCGAATATCCAACGCCCAGGTGGAGAACCCAATTATACCCCAGTAACGACGCCTAATTACCGAATGGAGTAGATGCACAGGTGATATGCACGTAATTACTCACGTACACATAGCCGCTGATATACCACAGAAGTTACGGGGTATACATGCAGCAAGGACACCTGCAGATGATATTGGAACCAATTAACAACAGCCCAAGCTACACTCCCATAACAAAAGACTATTAACTGTTAACTCTCCAGGTAGGGATGGAGCACACAGACAAGTATACTGTGTATGTAGAGATGCAAGGCCCACAACCCGTATCCATCATGTACAACCACCGATATCCCCCACCGTAGATATTAAAGGAATACAAACCGTAATAGCAGCACAAACATACAGTCAGTCAATGACATCTGCATAACCACAACATCTCGCGTGGGTGACACAATTAAAGGCGGATGCATACTTGCATGCGTTGTATAAAGGAATACAACAGCCATGTTACAGTTTTGAATGCAATACTCCATTATCATTCGTCGTCAGGACAGGGACAACCACATGTCGAACCAAATACTACACCCTGCACACACAATCCATGGGTAACATTACTTCGAAATATACCTGTCGCCAGCTTAGCGGTTGCAATTACACATAACATAACACAATACAGACCATCTCCACGAAGGTAGGGCAAATAGACAACGCCCAGGTGAGGAATCCAATTATACCCCAGTATCGACACGTAATTTCCGAATGGAGTAGATGCACAGGTGATATGCATGTAATTACTCACTGAGGAACAGCAATTGGTGGGATGAATTCACATGTTGCAGGTATCGACGGATATAAGGATGACTCTCAGGATATTCAAATGGTATGCTCATACCGAACCAGCAGTGTACAACCGAAAGCGAAAGAAAACGGAAAAACGATACATGGAACGAAACACCGACAAGGTATGTAGAACACACGATATGTACGGTTGTGTAATGCATGATGTGTATGATGAAGCTGTACCGTATGTGAATGGTGGTTGTAATTAATTACACTTGTCCGTAATGCAGAAAGTGGTGAAAGGTAGTTATGTAGTGATATCCTGCTGAGCATACCAACGCTTGTGGACACCGTGTGTACAGCAGTGGGACATCATGTACACAGTGGAGACACCACAATGGCTGCCACAGGGGGGCATTAGAGAGAACAATGCCATACCACACGCCGTTGCTGGCAGTGGATGTCCAACAAGGAAGTGCCATAGCAGGGGATAGGACATGTATGTATACTGTCACAGCACGCATGTGTATGGGCATATACCGTTGATGTCATACGTAAGGTGCGGCCGACGTGCAAGTATGCCCTGCATTAGAGGATACTATGTGAAATATGTGTAATGTAAAGCTGTGTAGGTAGATATGACAGATATCATACACAGTATCACAGGCATATCATGCATAACACAGGTATCGCCTATTGGTATGTACAATAACAGGATACATATGGCCTGTAGGTATGGGACAGAGTAGTAGCATGATAGCTAGCCGAAATGGAAGGGACACCAAGTAACCATGCCCAAAGGACCTGTAGCACCTGCACAGGTGCACAGTGGGCAACAATGCAGTCTGGCAGGTCCATGTGTAAACACATGTGCAGTGTACACAGTAGTGTCACCTCCCCATGGTAGTGTCCTGTGAACAGCAGAGGCGGGTGTCAACTGCACGTCTACACAGTACCGCTGCTGTGGTGGTACCAGTACTACGTGTCACTCAAACAGCAAGGGAGGTATCACATGAACAGTGCTACTGTGTGTCCCTGTGGGATGTGCACAGGACCTATGTTCCACAGCATGGTGTGTGTTGTGTTTGTGGAAGTAACACAGAAGCCCAGCCCAAGCAGTGTGGCGTGTGTGCACATATTCAGGAGCAGTCCGTTCACACTGCCCACCGCAGATGTCATGTATGAGGAGTATATGCATCAGTAATGTGGAGGACATGGGCCGTGTCAGAGCAGAAGACACCCCTGAGTATGTGGTATGCAAATGTGTACTGATGTGTTGTCCATATGTCAGCCGCATATGTAAACCGTCTGAGCCTGGTAAACATCGTGGCATGACAATGTTGTGCCATGTAAAGCTGTAGCTGTTGTTGAAGGTACACCATAAATGTGGTATTGTACCCTTGACTGTGTGTAGATGTGTGTATTTCACAGGTACAATGGCTACCTATGTACCAGCATCACACACAGTAGAGATAGGTGTGGCCTTGCAGAAGGGTATCCATGCCACAGTGGAATATGGTAACCACAGGGCTGTGTGTGGCATATGTGTGTGCAGCAACCATGTACAATGTGATAAGTATGTACGGGACCAGTATCCATGTGATAGTCAGTGGGTGAATTTTGTTATGCAAAGGTGATGTGCATGCACCATGTGTCATGCATCCTGATGCCATGATACTCATATGATGTATCCGCCACACTGACACCAGTATGGTTGGTATCGGTATGAGCTGGTGGAGCAATAATGGTGCTTGGTATGTAGGCGTGGGATATCTAGGCATGGACAGTACTCTGTGACAGCATGTTCTGTATGTAAGCATATAGTGAACATGAGGGGCCCCATGACTGAGGACTGTGTAATGCCATATGTACCTGACATGTAGTAGGTACTATGGTATACTCGCACCACTGTGTGTCCTGTCCATGAGCCACATAGCATAACATCCTGAGACACAGGGTATGATGTGCAGATGGATGTGTAAGTTGCCAATACCAGAACGTGGAATGGTGCTGAAGGGCAATGTGAGGACAACGTCTGATGTGTCGGCCTCCGTACCACCCCAACCGCCCATGCAACGGTATGACAGGTGGCCAGCATGTGTATGTGCCATGCTGTGGCATACACAAGCCCAACATGGGTGCTAGGAAAGGCCTGGAGGCCATCAATGTGTGTGGGAATCACGTTCGTGAGGATGTGCCCCATTGCCATTCAGAATGGTCCAGTCATAGGTGTATGACTACAGTCCCACACATGCAATGCAGTGCCACCCGTGGGTAGTGCGAGAAATGCCACTGTGCAGTGGTCAGGGTACACAATGTCCAACAACAGGCTAGCAGTGAATATAGTGGCCTGGTGCGGAGACATATACCGAACAGGTTGGTGGGACATTACAGCCAGGGACATCAGAAGGTGACATCGGGCCAGTGTCCCAGGACATATCATGTGCATGTCAGTACCGTGTATGTGTCCACAGGGACACTACGATGTCCATGTACGGATTGCGACCCTGTAGTGAGTGAGAGGGTGTATTGTCAGTAAGTACGCCATCGCCTGCACATTGCCAACATTAGCTCGATCTGCAATGCCTGGGTGACTATTGTATGTGACATCAGATGTGGATGTAGCCAAACAATACAGACATACCACCACAATGCTTGAGGCCCCACACCGCAATGTGCGGCAGTCATGTTTAGGTAGCTAGCCTTGGAGTATGTGATGATGGACCTCGAGGACCCACCATGGCTGACAAGTGATGCACCCCACACATGTGAATGTACACCACTGTGCAACAGCCTGCACATGTGGTTGTACATCATATGTGCATGGAACATGACCACCACAGTGGCATCTGTAAACAGGTCAGTACCGCCATGTCTCTGTGTGGAATAGCATGGTTTCTGTAATTGTGTACATGGTACGGAAGCGCACTGTGGTATGTGTCAGCATATGTATGTGCACTGTCCATGTGCTGGGGTGTCACGCCATTAACAACTGCTGTCAGCAGACGTCAGTAGTACTGGTTGTAGTACACATGTTCCGTGTATGCTGCGATGGGTGTGTTTCCAGGGTGTGGCTAGCAGGGCCGTGTAGCATATGTGTTTAATCCACCAAAGAGGGGATAACCCCAGGTGCGTCACACCAGTCACATGGAGGTATTGTGCATGCTAAGGGTAGTGTAGGTATGGTATGTGTTGTGTAATATTTCATCTAGCTGAGCGGAGTGCATGACTCAAGCATGTATAGGTACATGGGTGTCTATTCCAGGGAAGTGTGGGTTGCTGTCAGCACATGGCAGTATTAGCTGTCTGAGGCCCAATGTACAGTATAACAACACAAACGGTATGTAACCTGTGGTGTACAATGTCGACTCTGTCGCGTGTTACAATATGTATAGCGGTCACAAACATGGGTATCTGCACATGGAGCACCTATGATGCATTGTGTTAGGCAACTATCCAGGATGTGTGCAAAACACTGTGTGATGTGTGAACCCCTCACCTGTGGGTGTTCCAGTCCAGGTATGTGCCTGGGAGGTACGATCCGTGTACAATCCGTACTCGCAGGTGTGCTGTGCAGAGCATGGAGGCAGGTCCCAGTCACCGCAGAGATATGTGAGTGGTGCAATAGTGTGTGTGCCTCGCTTGTGGGCAGCACAGTGGAAGATGCAAGCAGTGTCCCGCATGACCCCATGCTGTGCCTGCCTGTTACAGCCCTGTCGGAGACAGTTATGTGAAACTGCCACACAGGCAGTATAGCATGTGAAGATGTACATGTGTGCTCCACACCCCAGGCTGATGGCTGCAGGTCATGAGTGCCACAGCATTGTGGTCGACCAGGACTGTCATAGCGGTCAGATACCACATGCCTGTACAATAACAGTAGGAGCATAGGCAACAGTTGCAGTGACACAGTAGGTCAATGTACAGTGTCCCTATGTTCAGACCACTGCCTACTGTACACTTGGCTAGACACACACCCAGAGGGCTATAACACCGGTGAGCCATCGCATGTCCCAGTACACGTAGTCTGTGTATTGCCATCACAGGGCAGTCACAATAACATGTTGTATGAGAGATATATTGTACCAGGTGATGTGTCATGTGTGCGTATGTTGAGTTGCAGAGCTGTTCACCCATCCGCAACATCTCAGTGCATGATGCCTTGTGTAACATGATGTGTGGAACTGCAATGTGATCCACAACAGGGTCATCTGTGACTGGTGCGTTGTGAATGGTGTAACCCATGGGTCTGCGGGATTCACACTGGTGCTGTCGGCTGCCATGCTGGGGGCCACCAGTGGTGCCTACAGTGGTCATACAGACATACTGCATACATTGTTCTGGCAGGAATGTCCATTGTTGTAGATGATGTGGTACTACGTGAAGGTAGGTGTGTGTTGTGAATGTTACCCATCCAGACGTGACCGTCAGGTGCAGTCATGGTTGTCGACAGCATCACACCCATCCACAGCTGTTAGCACCCTGTCCCCAGAATGGGTAACAGTAGCCCTCGTACTGTGTGACTAATGTGCAGATGGCGGAACACCTACTACTGGCTGGCTAACAGTGTCATCTAGGAAGGCTATATGATGGCTGGAATACGCTGCTCTAATGTATAATTATGGTATCTCAATGAATTACATTGAGTCACATATAGTAAGCCATGGCTGGCATGTAAACCATGTACAACAATGACTGTGTGACAGACCCAAGCAATGTGGAGCCGTGATGAACATGCACCCGTTAGAACACCAAATGAGGTACGTTGCACGTAATGATGTACAACTGACAGCTATGGGCACAGCATGGATGCAGATGCACATCCCCCACAGGCAGTACCACTCCATGTTGGTAGGGGGGCATTGCACGAGTACATGTGACAGTTGCTGTATTGCCACATGTACGGCATATCCGTCATATAGGGGTAGAACTGGTACGTGACTGTCGGACATGCCTGTACATACGACCATGTCTCACAGGATATGTGTTACGTGTGTACAACACCTGTCATACCTTCATCAAGCTGTGAAGTGTATGGCTGCCAGTGTACCTGTGTGACATGTTGTGCAATGGGTGCAAAGGTATGCAGTAGCGCATTACATGCCCACATGTCCTGCACAGGTGCATAGCCTGAACATACAATACAAATAGGGTGTTGGATAATAGCAACCCACAAGAGGTGATGGGTACGGGTGGCAATCCACTATCACCTTTCCGGCTAAGGTGTGCATGTCCATGCAACATTAGCACCTGAGATGTTAGCAGTACAGCTGTACAGGGCGGCATGCATATTTGATTACAAATACCCTTGCGTGTTCCACCACTGGCCTGTTGACAGACAGACACCAACACAATGTGCAGCATTGACATGTGCACAGCACATCACTGCTGGCTACAGTAGAACAGGGTTACTGTGTTGACATGTGCACAGAACATCAGCGCCAGCCACAGTCGAACACTGTATGTGTTGAACCCCACCGTCATTGTAGCCCATGCCACAGACAGACGTGTTATGCATCTGTGTATGTACGGCTGGGAATGGCCCTGGCCTAGCAGTATAGTTGTGTCAGTGTTGCGAACAACATACTGAATGGGCTGTGTGTGTGAGGTGTGCGTCATACGTGTATGGTCTGATGGATGATACCAGCAGTGCCCCTGCTATGTGAACATCCCCGTCCCCATAAATGAATAAATAGGCTGTGCTCAACATCATGGTCCCTGTGGGAGGGATGGTGCTGTGCGGTGCACCCGCCGACATGGTGGTGGCAGCAGGCACTGGATGTAGACATATGTGGTACCCATGTCAGCCCGGGGTACCATCCATGTGCATGGGATATCACCGCGTGGGCACATACAGCACTGTGTTGAACAATATCACAGCACATAGCACCTGTCAGGGGTAATGTGTATGCATGGATGTGTGATACCAGCATGCACCATACACACCCCCACCAAGCAGCATGCTGCCTACATTGCAGAAGGCCATTGTCTACACCATGATGATAGACATGTGACATGTCCATATACCCATAGAAATGACATATGGAATGGACAGCCACCCTCCCAATACTGGTATCCCACAGGCGGGACACATCCCTGTGCCATGTATGTGATATACCCTGCCATACCATGCAGCCCTGTCCAGCAGGGCTGCACGTGCCATCACAGTCATACATGGTGCGATGGCCACATGGCACTTGCACTATCAACTGACCAGATCAGTAATGTGACACTGATACACCTTGTGGTGTCACAAGTGCTGTGTGTCAGCATGTACAACGTGCGCGCACATGCTATGTATGACCATCCCTGCTAATGTCATATGATTAGACATTGTCCCATGTGTATCACATGTGCAATACAGGCAAGCCGTGGCAGGTTGTCCAACACCCGTACAGTGCTGAGTAGATGTATATGGCACAACACATGCATGTACAGGTGTCCATGTGTATGTGTGCAGTGCCACTGCTGACGTCCATAACGGCTGTGTCTGTGATGCCTAGTGACATATACACAGCATCCAGGTGAACAGTAGAACTGTGCACACATCGGGCCACGTGCTGATTGGTATGAACACAGGTGCAGGCAGGTACACATGTCCACAGCAGGTTACCATCTACATGGGGTATGTACAGTGTGATGAGTTGACACAGAGATATGATATGATACCCACTGCATAACGGTGTGACAGGTGTGACAGCAACACGTCAGCTGTGTCAGTGTCATGATGCGTCTCAGAGATTACTGTGCAGATGTCGTACATGTCATAGCAATGTATGTTCAGCGGTATGCCAGTACATCAGTGTGAATGTGACCTGTCACCATCATTATGTCTTACAGATAAAGCCTCGTTCACGACTGCCAGCCTTCAGCCGCCAGGAGGATGAAGTAATCATACCATTGCTCCATGACAACTATGACCTGCTATTCAGCCATATTCCACAGCAAGCACAGCAGCGGGATGACCTGTGGCAGGATATGCACAGGAGGGTGAATGACGTGGGTGGCAACAACCGCACCTACCAGCAGATACACCGACACTGCATGGACCTCATACGGCACGCGAAACAGCGTGCCGCCGCAATCGCCAGAGAACAAGGTGGAACAGGTGGTGGGCCACCAACCCAGCCCCCACTCACACACACGGAGGAGCTCCTGGCCAGCCTGGGGACACCCAGGGAACAGCATGCAGAAACACTGGCCGCCATCGTGGAGGTGGGTGTCTCCCAACCAATGAGCCTGGAGCTGCCTGGTAAGTCAGTCTTGCATATGAGTATGATATCCAGTGTAGGTGTAGGTGTCACTGTACATCATGTAAAGTAACAACACATGCCAGGTATATGGGCACACAAGCCGCATACTACAGTATGCTACGTTGTGTTTGCAGACGTGTGCATACCACATGCTATCACACAGGTACATGATGTGACATGCACAGTGCGAACTGTGGCTGTCATACAGTCATGGATAATGTTTATACTGTTGTGTCGCCCCTATACAGGTACCTCTGGCGTGTCACACAGACATGGGTCCATCGCAGGTGAGACTGTTGTTAGTAACAGGCATGTTACAGTGTAGAGTTATTCGCCATGTGGCCAGGTATAACATGCACACCTGGGTTTTGTTCCAATCACGGTATACAGGTTGCATCACCAGACACACACATGCCACCCGTGTGCAGTAGATACAACCGTTATTATACACCGGCATGAAACCACAGTACCTGTCAGTGTGATATGTGCGGTCAGCTACGCATACAACGGTGGAGGTGTTCTACAATGGATGCATATGTAGTATGCATTGGAACACCATTCGTGGTACACACACAGTACCACACAGTGAGCAGTGACCTGGGCAGCACGCAGGTGTCACCAATGTGACATATGCCCCTGCATTGTGTGTACACATTGTGACACGCCACCCGACATGTCCCACGCCCGTGGTGTTCTGTCTGTAATATTGTCACACCATTACATGACCTACACCCAACATAGAAAACATCCACACTGTTGTCTGCATAGCCCTCTGGATTGTGACACCTCCGACATGTATGGGTGTATGTCACATGGGACACCACAGGAATGGGTACACGATGCCTATCACACACAATTGTCCAAGACCCAGTCACACATGGCCATGGGTGATAGCCACAGGCATGTTGCCACACAGTACGTCTGATGTGGATAGACACCATTGCACATTGTCCACACATAGTGCAATCATAGCCGTAGTGGACCACCTGTACATTTGATGTGGTACACCAGACAACCGGAATGCCTGTCTGCAGCCACCGGAGGTGCCACCGATGTCTACCATATACGAGCTGTGGAACAGCATGACTGTGTTGCAGTCATGGCAATGCAATGCATCCATGTTATGCATCACACAGCAACATACATGCGTCCTGTTGCCATGCAGTGGCACAGTGCCTGTACTCCCCACTGTATAGCTATGTACACGGCTCACACTAACCACACCTGCACATACATATTTGCTAAACATGCATTCTATCTGTAGGCTGTACACACAACACTGCACTGTGAAGCCCATTATTATGCGGTGCATGTGGCGGGACACTATTGTCACACATGTCCACATGTTACGGCACATGTCGGCAGATTACATGTCAAGGTAACGTCAGCCATGTGTACTGTTAACCTGTCTGTGGCCACATGGTGTATCATGGTGATGCATGCAAACTACCATGATTGTGTGTACTGCATGCCTACTGATATGACACCTGCTTGATGTAGTGTGCACCCCAGGGCAGTATGCATACTAACACTATTAATGTCTGGGCTGCATTCCCTGTGCTGTAGTGTGGGAATGCTGCATGCCATCTGCAATATCACATGCATGGTGTGTCTGCATTTGTGTGTGTGTCTGCGTGTGTGTGTGTGTCTGCATGTGTGTGTCTGCGTGTGTGTGTCTGCGTGTGTGTGTGGGTCTGCGTGTGTGTCTGCGTGTGTGTAATGTACCTTACAGTATGTCTTTGTATTCACAGGTGGTGTAGGTGCATTCCCCTCCTGTGGTCCATCTGATGTTAGTGCCCCCACAGATACTAGCGGTGATGACCACATGCATGAGGTACAGGCAGGGTTGTCAGGGGCAGAAGCTGTGCCATTGGTTACCATCCCACCTATATCCCCCTCATCCTCACACACAGTTCTGATGCCGACACATACCACATCACCGTTGCCCATAGTGGAAGGACAGTCAGCGTCTGTTGGCATTGAGCAGGAATGTGTGGTGGCTACAGAAGGTGCGCCTACACACCATGTTGCCAGTTTAATGACTGGTGATGTGCCACACAGGCATGTGGCTGGTGCTGCTCATAGGAGGACCTCTGGCAGACATGCACCTGCTGTACAGGGCGCAGCAGCTGGTATCACCAGACACATGTTCCAGACTGTAATGGCGGCACAGGCACGTGCAGAATGGCAGAACCAAGAAGGGCAGAGGCTGCAGAGGGCTGCAATCTGTTCCCTAAATGACAACATCCAGTCATTGGTGAATGCTCAACAGCAGATTGCTAATGTACTGGATAGGATATTAGGTGAAATGGTTGGAATCCTCGACCGAGGCATGGCAATCCGCGAGCGTGAGCTGTCTGTGCTGGAACACCTGGTAGGGGTGAGGCGTAGGACACATGGGCGTAGGCCAGCAACACCACCTAGTGTAGGTCGACGTGTGCGTGCCACCTCTCATGTCCAATCACACAGTGCCGGTAGCAGCAGCAGTGCAGCTGGTGCTACACTGTCCACACCAGGACACAGCAGGCCATGTGGACGTGGCCCTGGCCGGTCCCAGCGTGGACATGGTTCCAGCGGACATGTGTCATTGGAGAGTAGCCACTCTATACCCCCATCCGGTAGTCCCCGTGCGACCCCAGGCAGGCACGGATCACGTGGCCGCAGACGGACACAGTGAGCCATACAACCTGCACTGTACAGTCTGGGGCTGCAAATTATACCCCGTGTAGGCATCACATATGGCTGAACTGTGTACACACATACCCACACACGGCAGACACAACTGTAGGGCTCCACCACATCCACATGCATTCTGCACAGTCATGCCCAGTAAACTCACCGGCCCTTACACACACACATGATGTCATCCATTGGTGCAGCCTATGCCCCTGGCAGACATATCACCCTGTGCATATGATGAAGCCTCTGTCGCATCCCTGTCATCCACACCATCGGTGTAGGGTTATGCAAATATATTCTGATGCACAGGGTAGACAAGATAGTGAGAGGTGTATGTGATACCTGTGTATGCATAGCGTGTGATGTGTATGTTGCAGTGGTTGTGTATGAAAACTGACTGGTGCGTATGTGACGTGGGTTGTGTACTGTCAACATGCAGCAGACATACCATGTAGTGCAGGTGCAGCATGCATTGAGCTGTGTTCACGGTATGTGTGACGGTTACATGTGTAGCACCATGTTGGTTCTGATAACCTGAATCCCTCCTATGGTGTACTCGCATGTGCCTACAGGGAGCACTGTTATCGGTCCCCCACGTGTAGCTGTGGATTACCCACAGGCATATCTGGCAATATCAGCATACCACATGTACCCGCAACCTGCCTGGACACCTACATAGGTTCATAGGTGCATAGGTACATACTAGGCTATCTGCCCTACGGCATTTATAAGCCAAGCCAGAGTGTGCGTGGCTTTCACCATCCCTTAGGATGAGAATACTATACCCATTAGTTTGCTGTGCCTCTGTCCAGCAGTGACACAGAGATGATTCCCGGGGTATACCTATGATCTCCCATCCACTCGTCAAGCTTTCTCTTGAACAGAGTCAGTGAGGGGCTCTGCCTCACAAGGACTGGGATTCTGTTCCATAGTGTAGGGAGTCTCTGGGTGATGAACCTGTCCCTCCAGCATGTTCTGTTTATATCTGTGTTGAGGTTTGTGCCTCTTGCTCTTGTGGCTCTGGTTGATTTGGATCTTATGAGGTGGAGCATGTCCATTAATTCCGGGTTGGACATGGCCTTGTATGTCAGGCACAGATCACCTCGGGGCAGACGGTATGCGACTGTATAGAGCTGGAGTTTCTTCAGTTGGGTAGCGTGTGACATATGTTTGAGCCCCTTTATCCTTTTGGTGGGGAACATTTGGGGTCCTTCCAACTGCTGCAGGTGTCGGGTTAGGTACATTCCGAATGGGGCGTTGTACTCAATCATTGGTCTGATAAGTGAAGAGTACAGGGGTACAATGACCTCCCCTGATCTGGATGTGAATCCCTTCATGATCAGGTGGGCAATGTAGAAAGTCTTCCTAACCACATTGGCAATGTGAGTGTCAAAAGAGAGGTTACTGACAAGTTGGGTCCCCAGGTCCCTGATAACGTCTTCTGTGTTTAATGGATTACCACCTATGTGGTAATTAGGGGTTACCTTGTTTTTCCCAAAGGGTATGACTATACCTTTCTTGGCATGTAGCTTAAGACCATGGCTCTGGCACCAGTTATCCATTTCTATGAGACCTCTGGTGGATGTCTGTGTCTGATGGGGTGTCGATTATGGTGCCCAGTTTGCAGTCATCTGCATACCTTGTCAGCCACAACCCCCCATGTTTGCCTGCACGTCAGAACATTAAATGCCAAACAAGAGGGGGCCCAGGACTGAGCCCTGTGGGACACCACTCGTGACCGGCTTACAGTCTGACATGGTACCAGGAACTCTAACCCTGTGGGTTCTGTCCTTGATCCGGTTTGCAACCCATCTTGTGACATATGGGTCTACATCTATGCTGGTGAGCTTTTCTATGATGCCTGCGTGGGGTATGGTGTTGAACGCTTTTGCTAGGTCAAGGTAGTCTGTGTGAACTGCCTTACCCTCATCAATGGCCTTAGTGACTCTTCCAAAAAGGTCAACCAGATTCATGAGGCAGGATCTGCCCTTGACAAAGCCGACTTGGGTATGATCCAGTGTATGTAGGTCCCCAATGTCTTCATTTATGAGCTCCATTATGATCCCCTCCATAGCTTTGCAGACAAGGCTCGTCAAACTTATAGGGCGGTAATGTCCAGGGTCCATAGAAGCACCGCCTTTGTGGAGTGGGACCACAGTTGCCATACGCCATTCTTTGGGTACGTATCCTGTAGTAAGGCTAAAATTAAACAGCAACCTTATGTGCGGATTTAGGTCCTCATTGAGGTCGTGTAGCAGACAGCCAGGGACACTGTCCGGTCCCATTGATGCTGTGTTTTCCGCTTTAGAGAGAGCAGCTCTCACCTGGGCATCTGAGATGTTTGGGAGGCTAGACTCTGGTGGGATAGATATCTCTCCTCTTGGGGAGGGGGAGAAATATGCACGGAACCTGTCTGCCAGTATGTTGGCAATGTCTGTGGTTTCAGTGATCATTGTACCATTCTGGACTAATTCCGAGTATAACTGTGAGCTTCCACCCATGTTTCTACCATAGCTAAAGAAGGCCTTATGGTTGTCTTTTGTGTCTTTCATGAGTCCTCTCCCACAGGTGGCCTTGGGTGATTGTATGAGTGATCGTATTTTACTGCTAGTATTGATCAGAGATGCCTTCCCTGTTAGGGATTTTGCTCTGTCATGTAGTAGCTTTCTCCTCTTGTTGTAGAGTTTGTTTATGGCTGGGGTCCACCAGACAGTGCGCCTGCCTTTGGTGGAAAGGGTCCTGATGTTATTAGGGATTGCTTGATCCATACATTCCTGGAGGTGCTCGTAGAAGGCATATGTAAGGGTTTCAGCATTGTGGGTTGTGTTTTCCACTGGCTCAGAGGCCTTGAAGGGTACCACTCCAGTCTTAAGAAGTGTGAGGTTTGCTTTTGAGAAGTTCTTCACCGTGGTCTTCTTTGCTGGGGTTGGGGGCGGGATGTGGATCTCCAGTGATATTAATTTATGGTCTGATCTCACCGATGAGGGATATACATCCTGTGTGGAGCATGTCGTCCCCATGTGTGATGATCAGGTCTAGTATAGTTCCTCCTCTTGTGGGTATGGTGACTAGTTGTTCCATAGCATTTGGGTGTATGAACTCCAAGAACCTTTGGCCTAGGGTGTTGGGTCTTGGGTAATGTTCCCGGTCTATGTATGGGTAGTTGATGTCACCCAATATGATGGTGTTTGGAGAGACATTCATACTCTCCAGTGTCTTTAGGAAGGCTGTGTGGGTATCCTGAGTTTGAGAGGGTGGTCTGTAGCATGCGACAAACTGTAAGGCAGTTCTACCTATGGTTAATTGCACCTGGATGGTCTCCGTTGCTACGTGCATTGCCACTAACCTGGAGGTGTGGGTATCCTTTATGCATACGGAGACTCCCCCCTCCTTTTGTGGTTCGGTCCAGATTTGGGGCCGGAACGTGTGATATGAGGTATAACCTGATAGTGCTGGGGTGCTCTCAGGAGCCTTGAACCAGGTTTCCGTCACAGCACAGACATCGATGTTCTCCACACTGAGGATGGCTTTGAGGGCGTGCAACTTGGGGTTTAGACTACTGGCATTGAGCAGTATTGCTCTTAGTTCTTTCCAGGTTTGTTTTCTAGGGCGGTAGGTTTATCATTTGAGCCTTGCCTGAAAAAGGCACTATGGGGGTGGCAGGAGCCTTTGCCAATATCCAGAAGCCCAGGGGTGACAGGTGCAAGCCGTCCCTTGCGAAGGAGCGTGGCTTGTCAAGCATGTCATCCCAGGCAAACAAACATTGGACCCCCTTAGACTGACACCGGTAATTAAGCCAATTATTAAAGCTGATCATTTTGACTCTGTATTGTGGCATCATTCTTGGTGAGGGTAGGATACTGCTCAGGGTCAGGGTCATACCAGCCTGGGCTACATAATCTGAGAGCCCCTCTATGTCTCTTTTCATGTAGTCCAGGGAGGTATGTCTCAGGTCGTTCACACCAGCATGGACAATGACTGCGTCATACTTGTACATGCTGCAGAGTGACCTGAGTGCTTGTGTTATGTGGCGGATTCTAGCGCCCGACAGGCAGCCTACTGTGATCATTTCCTTGTTCAGTCTGGTGGGTGGGACGTCAGTGTGTCTGACTATGGCGTCACCTATAACAAGTGTGTCTGGCATTGTGTGTGGCCTTAAGGGCTGTGACTGTTTAGCACACTGACTTTGAGAACTTTGTGTTGCATGTCCTATGTCTTGAGGAGGCAGTTGCTTGGGTGTCTGCTTTGGAGGCCACTGTAGTTTTGGTATATGTTTGAACAGTGCCTCCGAGTATGTCTTTGTGTGTTTATGTGTTTGTTTTGCAGTTGTGATAGTTCTATGTGAAACTGGGTTTGTGGTGTGCATGGTGTCCTTCTCCTCCTGTCTGGTCTTGCCGATCCTGAGTTGAGAGAGCTCAGCCTCCAGTTTGGCTATATAGTTGCATCTCTCACATGTATTTGTGTTTTGTGGGGGAAGGTGTGGTTTGTCTGTGTACATGAGGCAATTGTAACATTGCCTTAGGATGCCCAGATTCACCAGCTGAACAGGAGAGGACGCTAGCAATTGACCCTTCGACATGCTAGAAAACGTGAATGCGTTTGCTGTGTAACTGAGTCAGAAGGGACCTATAGGAAAATGGGTACTCAAGGGGATTCTAGGCTAATGTAGTACTTTGTTTAGTATATATGTACTTTACCTATATAAGAATGCTTTAGGAGCAAGTGCTGAGCTTTTGTGATAGAGAATAGACAGTTTAGATTGCAAGTAGAGAAGTTCTAAGGGAAAACTTGAACAGCAGAATGTACGGAGCCAGACATAGTTTAACGTTGTTTACACAGTACATGACACACATGTCCACACATATACTGCACCTGACGCCTGTGGTCGGTGCCACAGGCTACAGTGGACAGAGACATCACATACATGGCAGGACACAGTACAGGTATGGTGACATTGTGCAGGTGTCGTACACAGCGTGCTGGCCACTGACCTCAGGTGTCACCTGTCAGCTGTGGTGCACGCTGTGCAGCAGTAGGACGCTGTACCAGTACAGGAATACCCCATAGTGTGCAGATGGGGACACCTGCCTGTGTGGTCAGCACCCTCACAATACAATGCACCCACACGCCATGTCACAGGGGCGGACTTGCACAGGTGGCCAGTATGGCTCACACCTATGGCATCGACAGGGTTGTGCAATGCAGCAGCAGTACGGGATGGTCACCCTGTGTGGTTAGTGTCCGTTCACAACAGTATATCTGCATACACCCTCACACCAGGCAGCAGACATACAAACATGTTGACACACACACATGGTGGTGACCACACATGTATACACGGAGAGACGACGTGTTGCATGTACTGCACCATCCACATCCATGCACCCCACACTGAGGTATGTACAGATATCTACTATGGTGTACAGGGATGTGTGGAACGTGGGACATAGTCCCCCCGATATGTGGCATACATGGGCACACATTCCTGCACACATGTCAGTGATGGGAATGCTACACCCACCATATGAGACATGTGCAGGTGTGCAGCAGTATGTACTGCATTATGCATACCAACACTGTATCCAGCAGATGTGCCGATATATGCACTTGCGAGGTGGTAGGTGTTACAGTAGCCATGTGACATACAGTCGATGACACCTGACCGATGGGTATGCATTATGGCAGCACTGTCATGTAACAGCGACATAGCATACTGTATGCACATGGCAGGGTAGGATGGTGTGTGACACACCTGTGAGCCACCACCTGCACACATGCATGTGGACAGGTGTTTAAACACATGATGTACACACATACCGCCATACGTGCTGTTACTATGCCACCATATAACGGCCCCCATGATGGGTATGCATGTGGTAGGGGGTTGCAACTATGTTATGGACATCGGCCACTGCTCATGCATGGCTGCACCATGCACAGTACATGTGTCACATGTGTCCCCTGTTGCCATGTGTGTATGCATTGCTACGTTTTGACATGTGTGTTGACATACATAGAACATGGACTGTGGTATGGTATCACAGCTGTCACTGGCGAACAATACAAGGGTATGTGTCCCAGTCAACACCGCTACACCCTGTAGTGGGAGCATACCACAGACATGTGTCCACCTTCCATTCGTGTGTAGTGTTATGCATGTGGTACATCACAGGCTTCGTATGTGTCCTGTGTGCAGTCCATGCACACAGCCAGACAATCACATGTATGACATATCCAGACGTTGGTTCACTCTGGTACAGCAGCAGTCATGTGTCATAGCTGTGTCAGGGCCGTGGTATGTGTGGAGCCGACCTGTCTATGTATACTGATATGGGCGGACTACATCACACATGTGGGATCATTGTTAGTACATGTGTACTCTGCACGACTGGTGTACACCGCTATACAGACCTGTGGACATATGTCACATGCTGTTGTTGGACCGTTAGGCATACTGCTGCACCAATGACATGGTGCTGGCATGGCAGCTACAGTGTTCACTGCAGTGTGTACATGTTTGACCTGCACCCATGATGCCTGTGATGTCATCTGTGTGTGTACGAGTAACTGCATGTGTGACCACCCTGTGCGTGTGGACGGGTTTACCTGACCGTGACCTGCGGTGTGTACACTCCGTCTGCATGCCGGACGGCGCATAGCACATGCTAGGTGTGTGAGCATGCCCAGTTTGCTGTTGTGTAGGTGGACACACACGAAGTTCCACACTCTGCCCTTTCATGCTCACACTCCATGTGTATGCATGTCTGCACTTTGCAGATGCTAAGTGTGTGAGCATGCCCAGTAAGCAGTTGTGTAGATGGACACACTGTACAGTGCACACTGCGCCCGTCTGTGATCATACCCCGTGTGCATGTATGTTCCCCCTTTGCAACCGCTAGGTGTGTCAGCATGCCCGGTTTGCTGTTGTGTAGGTGGACACACACGACGTTCCACACTCTGCCCTTTCATGATTCAACCTCATGTGTATGCATGTCTGCACTCTGCAAATGCTAAGTGTGTGAGCATGCCCAGTAAGCAGTTGTGTAGATGGACACACAGTACAGTGCACACCGTGCCCGTCTGTGATTATACCCCGTGTGCATGTATGTTCCCCCTTTGCAACCGCTAGGTGTGTCAGCATGCCCGGTTTGCTGTTGTGTAGGTGGACACACACGACGTTCCACACTCTGCCCTTTCATGATTCAACCCCATGTGTATGCATGTCTGCACTCTGCAAATGCTAAGTGTGTGAGCATGCCCAGTAAGCAGTTGTGTAGATGGACACACAGTACAGTGCACACCACGCCCATCTGTGATTATACCCCCTGTGCATGTATGTTCCCCCTTTGCAACTGCCAAGTGTGTGAGCATGCCCGGTTTGCTGTTGTGTAGGTGGACACACACGCTCCACACTCTGCCCTTTCATGATTCAACCCCATGTGTATGCATGTCTGCACTCTGCAAATGCTAAGTGTGTGAGCATGCCCAGTAAGCAGTTGTGTAGATGGACACACAGTACAGTGCACACCGCCCGTCTGTGATTATACCCCGTGTGCATGTATGTTCCCCCTTTGCAACCGCCAAGTGTGTGAGCATGCCCGGTATGCTGTTGTGTAGGTGGACACACACGACGTTCCACACTCTGCCCTTTCATGATTCAACCCCATGTGTATGCATGTCTGCACTCTGCAAATGCTAAGTGTGTGAGCATGCCCAGTAAGCAGTTGTGTAGATGGACACACAGTACAGTGCACACTGCGCCCTTCTGTGAGTATACCCCATGTGCATGTATGTTTCCCCTTTGCGACCGCTAGGTGTGTGGGCATGCCCAGTACGCCATGCGTGGAGACACAGTACAGTCGGCACCGACATCTGATACTAGGCATGTAGCCATGGCCAATGACATCCTGCATAGCCATGGTGGCCGTCCAGGCGAGTTATATGTAGTTGCTATGCCACAATGGCTGCCTACATCATGCACGCCGGTTGCTCTCTCATAGGGTGTACTGTCTGTGGTGCATCCCATATCCATGTTGTGATGTTGTGCTCCGTAGTTAGTTAGTATTCCCGAGGGCAGCACTGCCGTGTTACTGTATGCCCACCTTGGGATAGAAACATGCTGTGTGACTGCGTACTCTGTCTTCATTCCCTATCGGCTGCCTTGCCTCTGCAGATGATATCACCCAAATAGGAGTATGCCTCTTGACAGTGCTGTGCTCAGTAATGTCGGTAGCGCATTCTGTAAATGCATCATGCTGTAGAGTGTTCATGTAGGTAGGCGTAGGTTCAACTCCCGGCCCTTCCCCGTGTGTGTGTGTGTGTGTGTGTGTGTGTGTGTGTGTGTGTGTGTGTGTGTGTGTGTGTGTGTGTGTGTGTGTTTCCAGCTGCCTCTGGAGATAGTAATGCTTTTAGACGCTTCACAACACATACCTTGGCTATCAGCGTCTATTCCTTTACGGATGATGTCACCCACCTAGAAGTATGCCTCTGACAGTGCTCTGCTCAGTAATCTCGCTAGCGCATTCTGTAAATGCATCATGCTGTAGTGTGTTCATGTAGGTAGGCGTAGGTTCAACTCCCGGCCCTTCCCCGTGTGGTGTGTGTGTGTGTGTGTGTGTGTGTGTGTGTGTGTGTGTGTGTGTGTGTGTGTGTGTGTGTGTGTGTGTGTGTGTGTGGTTCCAGCTGCCTCTGGAGATAGTAATGCGTTTAGACGCTTCACAACACATACCTTGGCTATCAGCGTCTATTCCTTTACGGATGATGTCACCTGCCTAGAAGTATGTCTCTGACAGTGCTGTGCTCAGTAATCTCAGTAGTGCATTCTGTAAATGCATCATGCTGTAGTGTGTTCATGTAGGTAGGCGTAGGTTCATCTCCTGGCCCTTCCCCATGTGTGTGTGTGTGTGTGTGTGTGTGTGTGTGTGTGTGTGTTTCCAGCTGCCTCTGGAGATAGTAATGCTTTTAGACGCTTCACAACACATACCTTGGCTATCAGCGTCTATTCCTTTACGGATGATGTCACCCACCTAGAAGTTTGCCTCTGACAGTGCTGTGCTCAGTAATCTCGGTAGCGTGTTCTGTAAATACATCATGCTGTAGTGTGTTCATGTAGGTAGGCGTAGGTTCAACTCCCGGCCCTTCCCCGTGTGTGTGTGTGTGTGTTTCCAGCTGCCTCTGGAGATAGTAATGCTTTTAGACGCTTCACAACACATACCTTGGCTATCAGCGTCTATTCCTTTATGGATGATGTCACCCGCCTAGAAGTATGCCTCTGTTAGTGCTGTGCTCAGTAATCTTGGTAGCGTGTTCTGTAAATGCATCATGCTGTAGTGTGTTCATGTAGGTAGGCGTAGGTTCTACTCCTGGCCCTTCCCCGCGTGTGTGCGTGTGTGGTGTGTGTGTGTGTGTGTGTGTGTGTGTGTGTGTGTGTGTGTGTGTGTGTGTGTGTGTGTGTGTGTGTGTGTGTATGTGTGGTTCCAGCTGCCTCTGGAGATAGAAATGCGTTTAGACGCTTCACAACACATACCTTGGCTATCAGCGTCTATTCCTTTACGGATGATGTCACCCGCCTAGAAGTATGTCTCTGACAGTGCTGTGCTCAGTAATCTCGGTAGTGCATTCTGTAAATGCATCATGCTGTAGTGTGTTCATGTAGGTAGGGTAGGTTCAACTCCCGGCCCTTCCCCGTGTGTGTGTGTGTGTGTTTCCAGCTGCCTCTGGAGTTAGTAATGCTTTTAGACGCTTCACAACACATACCTTGGCTATCAGCGTCTATTCCTTTATGGATGATGTCACCCGCCTAGAAGTATGCCTCTGTTAGTGCTGTGCTCAGTAATCTTGGTAGCGTGTTCTGTAAATGCATCATGCTGTAGTGTGTTCATGTAGGTAGGCGTAGGTTCTACTCCTGGCCCTTCCCCGCGTGTGTGCGTGTGTGGTGTGTGTGTGTGTGTGTGTGTGTGTGTGTGTGTGTGTGTGTGTGTGTGTGTGTGTGTGTGTTTCCAGCTGCCTCTGGAGATAGTAATGCTTTTAGATGCTTCACAACACATACCTTGGCTATCAGCGTCTATTCCTTTGTGGATTATGTCACCCGCCTAGAAGTATGCCTCTGACAGTGCTGTGCTCAGTAATCTCGGTAGCGCATTTTGTAAATGCATCATGCTGTAGTGTGTTCATGTAGGTAGGTGTAGGTTCAACTCCCGGCCCTTCCCCGTGTTTGTGTGTGGTGTGTGTGTTTCCAGCTGCCTCTGGAGATAGTAATGCTTTTAGACGCTTCACAACGCATACATTTGCTATCGGCGTCTATTCCTTTGCAGATGATGTCACCCACCTAGACGTATGCCTCTGACAGTGCTGTGTTCAGTGCTCTGAGTAGCGCGTTCCGTACCTGTGTCATACTGTCGTGCAGTTGGGTAGGTAGGGGTAAGGTCAATTCCCATGCCTGCCAGCTGTGTGTGTGTGTGTGTGTGTGTGTGTGTGTGTGTGTGTGTGTCTATGCTCCCAGACGCATGGGTTCATAGGTTATGGTTTTAGACGCTCCGCAGCACACATATATCCTGCTGACATCTCTGTGTTTGCGGATGTTGGAACGCAGCTAGTGGACTGCCTGTGTGCCTGCTGTGGTGAGCGACCTCCGTAGCATGTTCTCCACGTGCGTCCTGCTGTGGTGTGATAGGTTAGTGATGTGTAGGTTCCACTACCAGCCTTGCCACATGTCTCTGTCTGTATCTCTCTTGATGTATATATACATACATATGTTATGCCCATAGCGCTGCTCTTGCATGGACAGCTGTCTGTCCCATGTATCGCATATTTGCATGGCTGACACATAGAAATGTGGTATGATGCATATCCAAACATTGTCCATGCAACGTCCGTGTTCCGGGAGGTGTTGCACGCCCTAGAGACATCTGCTGTATATCTTGGCAGACAGCTATCCTTGCTGTACTGTCACTGTACTGCATGCCATAGACCTTGTGTATCATTGCCTGTTTATGGTGTGTGTATGTCTATCTGAGCTGTGTGCATGGTCGTGTGTATGTCCCACTATAATCGTCTGTGCAGGTGTCACCACTATGGGTAATCCATGTAGACAGCTGTTTCATGTGCATTTCAGCACATACCTGCGGAAAGTACTATCCCTCCTACAGCAGCACATTCCATCGTCTTGCAGTGGATACTAGTGTTTCCACACACATGTATCTGTGTCTGTTCATAACACTCCACCTCAGGGAGCGTATATCTGGACACGGCCTTATGTGATAGTGGGACACTCGGGGCCAGTCATGTCATGTTGCTCTTAGAAACATTGATAGTGGGCACAGTGATATGTTATGCATACGTATGGCATTTCTGTCTGATTTGGTGTCTTCCTCGCATGTTTGTCGTTGTTTCCTGTCGTCAGTTATCATGAAGGCGCCGGACTGTTACTGTTACGTGGAACACAGCGAACATATGAGGCAGACTTCTACACAGTCTGCGTACATCTGTGCAGTTGCAGGGTATGTGTCTAATACAACATACCTACTGTCTGCCTACAATAAACACACAGTGTGTGGTGGCATGACAGACCACATGACATTACTTTGTATTTGCACAGCACACCCACGCAGACTGTTGTATTCCTCACACAGGTCTACATCTGCTTACCCACACTACTTGTTCTTTCCTGTACCATATGTGTGCGTCGTATTTGCGCTTCCCGTCAGTGGCGGGGCTCACGTACGACTATGGCACCCTGGGGGACACTTCACCTTTGTATCTGATTACCTTCCTCATTGACCTTGGCGGGGCATACGTTGTCATTCACAATTACCGGGGTAGGACATATACATGTTTGCACATTTGTCCTGCTGTCTTTCTTCCCACCTGTCCGCCTAGTATCACCGGTTCAGTACATGTATTCTGGACAGGTAGCTCCTTCATACCCTGACCTGTTGTCATTATGTGTACACGCCCTGACGTTTGACCATTGCCCTTGTTACGTTTCGCATAGTGCTGTGCCTTCCTAGCTGATTGCTGCCTAGGCATTCCGGACTGTGCGGTGGGTGATAGGGAGCGCTATTTCCATTGCATGATTAGTGACACTCATAACATCCGTATTCATGGCTACGCCAGCATACCTCTCCAGTGTACCTCGTTATGAGGGACGTACCTCATTTGGGATCTTAAAAGGGTCATGCCTCTCGACATTCCACAAAGTTCCACATTGAAAGGGTCTGTTACACATTCAGTGTTAGGAATGTTTTAGGTGAAATCCATGGTCAATTGACATTAATCATATTAATTCATTAAAGGATCTTCTTTATAAGTGAAAACAGCATATTTTAACCATCCTATGACCTTCCTAGTTGAAGTTGTTAGTAAGCCATTAGTATGTGTTCCACATTTTGCCCATTTGTTCCACATTATGAAGGCGAGTGTTCCTCATTCTGGTAATGGAAGGTTGAGAGCTATGTACGCCAGTATTCGCACAACGGTCTGACTTTGTATGGGGTATTTCTAATGTAGTCCCTATCTGTATTTCCTGTGCTATGCCTTACTGCAGCTGTGTTATTCCGACAGATTTCCAGTTATGGGTGCCATCTTGGTCGTACGCATGTCCATCCATGGGAATCGCCTACAGGACACTGATATAGGGCTGTACATATTTCACACCTGCTTTCCGCATTATCCGGTGGATGCTTTGCACCATTACTAGGGATTAAGGCATGTGCTATACCCACATCCCTCCCACGGGGTGGGCCTACGGATTTTCTGCCAAACAACACCTAGGCCCATTTCTGCATACCCAGGTTCCCATGCCTGCAACCCTCGATGGTACACATTACACATGGTTAATGTGTGTGGTACTGGGATGTGGACGCACTTCTATGGACTCGCCACTCTGGGAATATCTGTTCATATGTCCTGCATTTCATGGACACATGTGTCATCAACCTTGAACCCGCTTTTAGTGCATGTATAGCTGTTCCGTAGTTGCGGGTGTTACTTCCTTTGCGTCAATTGCAGCAGGTGTTGCGAATGGAGCAATTTTTGGAGTCCTACAATGGACACCAGTGTGCATGTGTAAAGTGTAGAACTTGCTGGAATGTCACCTTCTGGCCAGTGGTTTTGACTGCTGCTGTATGTTCCTTGTTCGCGGATGTCTGTTTGACTACCCATATTATCTATTACTTGGCATATTTATATCCATGTGTCATATATAGGGGACGTAGGTCTGTTGTGTGTACATATATACATGTGAACCCCTCGTTTCATACCTTGCTTTGTTACTGTCTGTGGATTATCTGTGTACACACATCTATAACCATACCATACCTTTCCACTGTACAGGTTCTGGCAGAGTGTATGGATGGTTGGCCCTTTATCTTAGGTGTGTGTTACATTGACCTGTGTCTATCTGACAATTTGCTGGCATTTCATGTGAGACTTACTTGATTCTATAGAGACTTGATTCTATAATTATGACGTGCTTCCACTGACTATATTTTTCTTTGTCTTCTGGAATCTTTATGTAACCAGTCCTTTTTGGACACTTTCTATTGTTGTTCATTTTTGTTTACATATATGACTACTTTGGTATGTTGTGCTATTATTGTGTGTGGAGCATTTCTCCCCGGGCCTCTACTGACACTGGACATATATCCAGCTAGCCTAGCCCGGTCAACAAATGTAAACCAACATAAAACTTACATAAACGTACGGTGGCACCTTCTGACAAGTAGGTCGGGTTACAGATGCATACCCTTCGTCAATCCCTGCTACTAACACACCCGTTATTCTATCCACATTCTATGTTTGTCTTATCACATATCATGTGTTTCTCACTATTTGTACCAGTATTTTGCATGGCATTGTCCGGTTCCATACTTTCAGAGGCTGACAGTTTTGAGACATGTATAACTAACGTGGAGGACACAGCATTAACTTACCCTGCTGTGAGCGAATCACACACGCACAGGCGCACTTGCATTTCCTAATTGTGGGTTACACGCAGGCGCACATGCATATCTGTATTCTGGGTTACATATGTTTACTGAGTCTGTGTGATTACGTGGCCTGTATTAGTTGTGACTGTTCCAGTAACATATCTCTGATCCGGTTAACGGACGTGTGCGGAACACACTTTCACCTTTACACATGTAGCTGTCTTTGCGGCACAGATGCATTACTTACACGTTCACATTTATATGTTCTATAGTCGTAATTCAAACAGGACTGCATTCACGTTGGCCGGTTGCTGTGACCACTACACGTTTGCTGTTCTGTCTCATTTATATGCATACCCATGGTACATAGCTACATTAACATATCCCCCACCCGCACTCACTTACGTCACAGGCATCCATTCTCTTGCTGGGAAAAGTGCGGTACTACATGTTACACATTCCCTATTCCCTACTGCTCTTGACCCAGGATGCATATGGCGTGACCGCAGGGATATTCAGATCCCAGGGGCTTATAGCCCCAATGCATACAGGTCTTTGATTGTCAGGGTGTTCCTGTGGTGCTCTGGGTTTGGTCTTGTCCACCTAGTGTACGGAACTGCCTTGACCGTGTACGAATGTCAGACGAGGCACATGGGCACGGTTTGTCCATGTCTATTATACCATAACCACCCCCATTATTCCTAACCGTGCACGCTGATTGGCCAGCGTGCCCATTGTAGATCGGGTTATAGTAATGGCACACGGTCCGGTCGCCCGGACCTATTTCCATTAGTATACCTCGGTATTTATAACCTGTCTCGCTATGTTACATGGGTTTAACATAGCGTGACAGCTTTAACTGAGCCACGGTGATGTCCGTTGCTTACTTTGGGGCAGTCTTGCTCTGCTACACACATTTAACATAGCGGGACAGGTTGTACAACACAGCAACGGGGACACCGAGCTCTCCATTGCAGTTTTGTATTGATTTGCTATGTTGACTGTGTTTTACATAGCGAGACAGTTTCGACATTAGCAACGGACATCTCACGCAGTACGTCAGCACCGCCGCGGATGCCAGACATCTGCGGACGGGCAGCAGACAGGCATTATGCTGTCCCATTATGTCTGGGGATTAATAGTTTATTTTCCTAGATGATATGGCATAATAGCAATAACCCACGTCTGGGTGTGGGTACTGCTGTATTTACCCACGGTTGCCTTTGTTTGGTCCTCGGCATCGCCTCGACCGCACCACGTCTACCGTGGGTATATCCAGCATTACCCATACCCAGGCGTGGGTTATTGCTATGATATTCATTCCGTATGTACAGACACGAGTGTTTGGACAACCAACAATAGCTTCTGCTATTGGCATACAATGCTGTGGGTGGTGCCGGTTATCATACATATTCCATGTTCTGCGTTTTTCCCATTCACACTTGTCTATCCCCTGTCCTCATTCATACGTGGATATTTATGTGGCACATGACTGAACTATGTATTACCTGCAGGTATGCTGTGTACAGTGCACATATGTGATGGTTGGTTACAGTTTATCTGTGTACCTACCTCTGTGATACTGGGGACTACCACACATCCTTCACAGCATTACATGCGTATGTACATACTATTATTCGGTGGCCTGTGGAAGGTTTTCGGAGCACCGGTTACATGTGTCCCTATTTGTGCACGCATCGTGTTGGTCTTTGTCCGGCCTTCGTTGCTATCATGGGTTGGATGGTGGTGTTGGTGTGTGTTTGGGTTGTATTTATACTGCCGATACGTCAGTGGGGGGTGGGGTTGGCATGTGTTCCTCTTTGCAGGGGGCCCCATTAAGGACATATGTGTCCTGCATCGACACTTGACATGTGCCATATGTCCTGTAATATTGACACAGTCGTGTATGTCTTCCTGCATTACTACTTGCGTGTTACAGGCATTTTGTATCTGGTACGCATGACTATTATGTTGGATAGCTTAAGCTATTCCCATGCTATGACATAAACATTCATCCGGGCATATACGTGTTATTCTATCCTTTGCATTGGCCGTGGGTGTTTTGCCATACGGAACAACACATATCTACGAGTGATGTCCCACCTTGACATTCTGTGCATGTGGCAACCCTGCTGGGGTGACCTGCTTGGTGGATGGCTGTTCCGCCCTGTGTATTGTGTTTGACATGTCTGCATAGCTAATCATCGGTACAGTGGCAGCACATACTGCTTTGTCCAGATGTGTACAGTTATGGACACCGTGGCGTGTGAACACCTATGGGGTTTTGACAGGTCCGTAACCACACGCGGGATGTACACATTCTGCCGACACATTCACATGCAGCCATTTGGATATCAGTACCTGGGATGGGATGTTGACATGTGGGGTACATATTTGCACGTGTGTCACTGCCTAGGACAATACTTCCTACTACATCTGGGGTATACCCGCTGTGTAGGTGTGCAGCTGCGCAAGGCTGCTAGCTGGATTGGGTGGACAGTCGGACATGGGTGCGGGTTACGTGCTATGACGGGGTTGTTGTGTATTACATTTGCATGCATGGGTTCTGCTTCTGGATATTCCGATTTGGCATATGCCATCCTATGTGTATGTGACGGTTACGTTGCTGTGTCTAGCACATTTTACTATACACATGTTTGTCTGTGTTTGGGATATCTGGTTTCTTTCTGGTTGTTATATGGCCACGACTGTCCAGCTGTGTACTCTCACTACCACTGTGGGACTGCTGGTGACCATGCCCATGGGGCTAGTCGTGTGTAGTTGTGGCGCGCTGACATGATGCAGTACACCTCCACTGGGTATGCCTGCTGACAGTGCATTGCGTGACGGACACGGTATTCCGAGTATCCTTTGTTCCATGGACGGGAACATTTTATACTTCATGGATTTATGTTTGGTTCTCCATTTTGTGTGGACGGG
This sequence comes from Protopterus annectens, assembly GCF_019279795.1. Classification (NCBI taxonomy): domain Eukaryota; kingdom Metazoa; phylum Chordata; order Ceratodontiformes; family Protopteridae; genus Protopterus; species Protopterus annectens. The sequence goes on from NC_056733.1 coordinate 1,327,126,805, forward strand.
TACTATGTTGCATACTCTGCATACATTTCATTATCCACGGACACTGGTTGGTGCGGTTACTATTGCAGGCGGCCTGTGACAGTCAGCACTTTAGGTTGCTCATCGCCTGCCGGCTTGGCCACACCTACGAGCGCATCCTACTTGGGCTCCCTGAACTCGCGCATGTGCCCTATGCACGTGGTTGTGGTTGCGGCGCACACTCATTACTATGCATGTGGCGCTGCTACGCCAGTTATACACTGCACGGCCGGCGCAAGCCTTATGCCGGCCTTGCACCGAGCTTCATGAATCCGGGGGTTTGTTAATTGAAAATTATCATTATAAACAGTCTGAAAAAATATTTAATGGATTTCCAGTACATATTGAGACATATACATTCATAAAAAACATGCTGCCAATCTGCTTTTATCTTGGTATGGCATCTCCAACATTGATCTTCAATAGAATACATTTTGGCTAACCTATGTGGTGTATAGAAACTTCTGTGTAGATATCTCCAAGTGAATAATTGCCAGTATTTTGATAATGTAGAAAATTTGGAAGATTTTAGAATATTACTTTTTTCTTCTTCAATTGGAGGATGGTTGTTTATTAAAGTATAATAATCCCAGTATGATTTTTCATGATAGTTTTTTTAACAATTTTATAGATATTAGACAAATAACCTGTACCCTGATAAGGCTGTTTTGTGATAAGAATAAGGTATTCAATGAGTTTTGGAGATTCATGTCTAAAAGAAGGTTGCATTTGTTCTATTTTATTTATAAGAAAATGCCTTAGATTTTGTAAAAACAACCAATTGTCTTTATTTATATTATAATTATAAATTATCTGTTCATTTGTTAGAATTTTCCCTTTCTCTATAAGTTGATGCCAAAAGAGTAATGTTTCTTCTTTAAGTATATTTATTTTAGATATTTGGAATGTATTTGGTGTAAAAACTATAGGGAAAATAAGAAAAATCCAATAATTAATATTTGGTATTTTGTTTATATATGTTTTGAACACTGAAAATGTAGAACTTATATAGTTTGATGGCAATTTATTAATATTATTCCTTTTCCCTAAAAAATAATCTTTTAACATCCATATAAGGGGTGATGGTATTACTGTTAAGTTGTCTTGTATGTGATTATAATTGATTTCTATGTAAATCTGCTCATGGGCTTGTATCCATATAGGTGTGTATGAATTATTTAACCATAGTGTTATGTTTTTAATAACAGATGAGGTAATATATAAATCAATATCCGGTAAATTAATTCCACCATCTTCCCAATCTGGCAAATGTTTATTTAAGGCTATACGGGATTTATTTGGAAACCATAGACAATTTAAAATGAGTTTATTGTATCTTTGAATAATATATTTGGGAGGTGGCAATGAAAAATGTTGTATTAAGTATAATATTTTGGGAAATATGATTATTTTAATAAGATATAATCTGTCTGCTGTTGAAAAGATATATTTATTCCAGTAACCAATTGTTTGTTCTATTTTGTCTAGTATTTTATTATAGTTAAATATTAGATAATCTGTTAATTCATTGAGTAGATTTATTCCCAGATATAATAATTTACTTTCTGTTACTATATATTTGGAAAATCTTTTGTTTATATTATTTTTTTTACAATTACAGGGCATAATTTTAGTTTTGTTTTCATTAAATTTTCAGCCTGAAATATTTTGAAATTTATTCATGGACTTAAATAGAGCATTCAAAGACTCATTTGCATCTGAGAGAGTTAATAGTATGTCATCAACAAAGAGTTGGATTTTAAGGTTTAATATTTTATTAATACAAATGCCCTTTATGTTATTGTTTGATCTGATGTCATTTGCAAAGGGCAACCTTGTTTAGTTCCCTTTTTGATTGTTATAGGGCCTGATCTATATGATCACAGTTTAACATATGCAGTAGATTTTTCATATAGTATTTGGATAAGATTATTAAAATTAGAAGGAAAGTTATATTCTTTTAAAACTAGTGAAAGAAAGTTCCAGTTAACCGAATCAAAAGCTTTATTAATATCTAATGAGATTACATTTAAATCTAGGTCTTTATGTTTGCTATAATATATTAATGTTAGTATTCTTTTAATAATATCTGAAGTATTTCTTCCTTTAATAAAACCTGTTTGATCTTTGTGAATTAAGAAAGGAAGAAAGTGTTTGATCCTATCTGCGTATATAGCCATAACCATCTTATAGTCTATATTGAGTAATGATATTGGCCTATATGAGGAACACTGCTTCTCATCTTTATCTGGTTTGATAATTGGGGATATCAATGACTATTTCCAAGAGGGGGGTATATTCAAATCTCTATTGGCTATATCATATATTTTTAATAATAAGGATATGGCTTGATTGGGTATTAATTTATACATTTCTGGTAGCATATTGTCTGGGCCAGGTGCTTTATTTGTCTTGAGCTTTTTAATTTGTGATTTTAATTCTGTCATATTGATTGATTTGCTTATAATGTCTATTTGTTCTTGTGTTAATTTAATATGAATATTATTTTCTAAGCATTTTTATATCCTTAGTAGGTGTATCTTGAGTATTTATGGAATTATCAATGTTAAACTGGAGACTGAATGCTTCTAAAAATATCATTTAGTTCTGTAACTCTTTTGTTAGTATTAGGAATAAATATTTATTTTATTTGCTTAGATTTAATTATTTTTTGTTCTATTAGTTAAGTATCTCAGGTGTGCTGAATTAGTAGAGTATGAGTTTATTTTTATCTTTTCTAAGTTAATCATAATCTTATGATGTAGCAATTCTGTATACTTCTTATTGATTTGTGTTAGTTCTTGAACTTGAGAGTAACATTACCCTTTGGTATTTCCAGTTTCAATTTATCTGCTTTGTTTTGTAAGTCTAGCATATCTTTATTCCATAACTTCCTTTTATTTATGTACCAGGATAATATCTTCCCATATGTAACTGCTTTTAATGAATCCCGGAAATATATTTCTGAAATATCTTCTGTGTAATTTATTTCTAGAAAGTTTTTGATTGTTTCTTCATAAAATTCTTTGAAATCTGTCAATTTTGTGATATAGGAAGGTATCCTAGTAATGGGATTTGAATAAAATGGTGTATGCTCTATCTCAAAGACTATGGCATTATGATCAGATAAGGGACACTTTATAATTTTGACTTTGTCAATTTTTGTTATTAGGTCATTGGCAACATATATTCTATCAATTCTAGAGTTAGTTTTATATCTATGAGAATAAAATGTGAAGATTAGTGAGTCTGGTTCTGCAAATTCATTTATATCTTTTAAATACAATGTATCTATACATTTTGATAGTGCTTTAGACATAGGTTGTTTTCTTCTTTTGGATTTAGAATCTGTATCTTTTTCATTCATTATGCAGTTGAAGTCTCCTGCCAATATCAGGCTACCCTTAGTTAAATGAATTATCTCTTCAAAATGCTGTTTAACTGTTTTTAATCCTAGTCCTGGGATCCAATATAGATTTACTAATGTATAGATTCTCTTATTTAACTCTATTGAAACTAGACAAAACATACCTGATGTATCTTGATGAGTAGTAATTATTTTAGGTGTTATAATTCAGTTGCGAAGTAGTATAGCTACTCCTCTTTTTTTTGTTTTGTATTGAGAGTTTATAAGTACTGTGTAATTATTAATATTAAGTTATTTATATCTCTATCTAATACGTGTGTCTCTTGTATAAAGACTATTTGTGGTTTATGTAAGTTTATGTACTTGAATAGGCTTCTCCTTTTATTACTATTATTTAGACCATTAACATTTATGGATAAACATTTCATTTCCTAGTTTTGAGTTTGTTTTATATGTGAGTTTATGTAAATATTGTTTATTCTTAGTTCCATCTTGGATACAGAATTCAAAAAGTTTTTCTTGTATGATTTTTGCATGTTTCTGAGTGACACCAAAGTGATAGAATAAAAAAAAAAAAATAAAGAACTTCCAAACTTGTAATTCTTAACCTTAAAAACCATTCTCTATCACTATGAGGTAATATACCACTTTGTTTGGTTAGTGAATCTAACCAAACAAACTTTCTACCCTCTCAGATAATATTTGGATCAGTTTCTCTTATCTTCTTAGTTTTTAAATAAAGATAATTGAATAATATATTAAAATAATCTAATCAGCTAAAATGTATACATATATTCTTTACTCATCTTATTGTAATTCAATAATACTTATTTCTAATCAGGTTTCAAAAAGGTACAACTATTTAGATTAAGGTAGTATCATTTCAAAATAATTTAGGGTATTAATAAACATCATGTTAAAATCTATAACTGTATATTTCATACCCACAGACATTGCCAACATCCTAGCTGACAGGTTCAGCGCAAACTTCTCCCCCCCCTCCCCACCAAAAGGGCAAATATCTATTCCAGCCGAGTGCTGCCCCCCTGACATCTCAGATGCTCAGGTAAGAGCCGCCCTCTCCAAAGCAAAAAACACAGCATCAATGGGACCAGATGGTGTCCCGGGCTGCGTCCTACATGAACTCCAAGAAGAGCTAAACCCAAACATAAAACTACTGTTCAATCTCAGCCTTACTACAGGATATGTGCCCAAAGAGTGGCGTACAGCAACAGTGGTCCCTCTCCATAAAGGTGGTGCCTCAACGGATCCTGGAAACTCTCGTCCCATAAGCCTGACTAGATTGGTCTGCAAAGCTATGGAAAGGATCATCATGGACCTCATAAATAAAGATATTGGGGACCTACAAACACTGGATCCTACCCAGTTTGGCTTTGTTAAGGGCAGATCCTGCCTCTTAAACCTGGTTGATTTCTTTGAAACAGTCACCGAGGCCATTGATGAGGGGAAGGTGGTCCACACAGCCTACCTGGACCTCGCAAAAGCCTTCGATACAATACCCCACTCGGGCATTATAGATAAGCTCACCAGCTTAAATATAAACCCCTATGTCACTAGATGGATTGCAAACTGGCTCAAGGACAGAACTCACATGGTTAGAATTGCTGGAGCCATGTCAGACTCCAAACCAGTTACAAGTGGTGTCCCACAAGGCTCAGTCCTGGGACCTCTCTTGTTCGGTATATATTTCTCGGAGGTACAGGCCAACACGGAAGGACTGTGGCTGACCAAGTTCACAGATGACTGCAAACTGGGCGCCATAATCGACTCTTCAGTCGACACAAGCATCCTCCAAAAGGGCCTCATATAAACAGACAACTGGTGCCAGAGCCATGGCCTCAAGCTAAATGCCAAAATGTGTATAGTCATCCCCTTTGGCAAAAACAAAGTGCCCACAAATTACCACATAGGTGGTAATCCATTAAGTGCAGAAGAAGTAATTAGGGATCTGGGGACCCAAGTTGATAGCAATCTCTCATTTGACAACCACGTGGCCAAAGTGGTTAGAAAAACATTTTATATAGCCCACCTAATCATGAAGGGATTCACATCTAGATCAGGGGAGGTCATCGTGCCTCTTTACTCATCCCTCATCAGGCCCATAATTGAGTACAATGCCCCTTTTGGGATGTACCTTACCAGACACCTGAAGCAACTGGAAAGACCCCAAAAGTACCTCACCAAGAGGATCAAAGGGCTCAAACAGATGCCATATGCTGCCCGGTTAAAGAAACTCCAGCTCTACTCAGTGGCATACCGCCTGTTCAGATGTGATCTATGCCTGACGTATAAAGCCATGTCCAACCCGGAATTAATGGACATGCTGCACCTCAGAAAATCCAAATCCCATCGAGCTATGCGCTCGAGAGACTTGAACCTCAGCACTGAAATAAATAGGACATGCTGGAGGGACAGATTCATAACCCAGAGGCTCCCTTCACTCTGGAATAAAATCCCAGTCCAGGTTAGGCAGAGTCCCTCATTGACTCTCTTCAAGAGGAATCTTGATGAGTGGATGGGAGATCGTAGGTTTACCCCGGGTATCACTTCTGTGTCACTGTTAGACAGAGGCACAGTATACTAACCTCGAAAAAGGGCATAGCAAAATAAATTTAAAATGGGTGGCGAAAGCCAAACACATTCTGGCTAGGCTTATAAATGCCCTAGGGCAGATAGCCTGGTATGAACCTATGAACCTATGAACCTATCTGTTGAAAACTATTTACTGACATTACTGTATAATACAATACCATTGTTGTGCAATTGTTTTAGACTACTCAAGTCCGAAACCAGTGTTTAAATTAGTATTTGCAAAGTCATATTGGAATAAAAACATGAATAGTTCTGAAATCACATCATATTTCATGTTTAACATAAACTGAAATGCAATGCAATGTACAAGTATATTAATATTTCTTTAGTAGACATTAAATATGTTCCTCTGATTGCATTTTTCAGCTTTTCAAAGACAATTCCCATAGCTGGAGACAACAAGATCAAAATTTAGACATCTCCCTTATCCAAGAGACTATTTATAATGTTGTTACTTGACTGAGTGTTTTGTTGTTAACACTTCTATCAACTTTCAGAGGGACTTTGTATAATCAGAATTGACACAGTACAGAGGTAAAACTACAGTGCACTTGACCACATTTTTAAAGCAAACATCTATGTATATCACATATTAACTCTTACAGCTTAGACTGGCACTTAACCAGTGAGTTTATCTGCTGACAATAAGTGCTGGAGATATAATTTTGACATACTTAACACCAGTAATTTAATCTTATGACTGAATAAAAGTTTAACATTAAACATCTGGAGCTTCTCATTATAGTATTTAAAAAGTATACTGGAGAACATATCAAAATAATGGAAGCTGCTAAGATTTAAACTATTATGTATGAAAATGTTACAGGTTAAAATTCCTAACCCATTTTGCAGTAAATAGACAAAATGTATTTAAACTATGGGGTAACACCTTTATTACGTCAAAAAGGTGTTTAAGAAGCTTGTCTTTCCTTTAACATCAGAGGATAGCTATGGTGATCCATGCACTGCAAGAGTATTATTTATCCTGGTAATTGCATTATGACTGCATATAGAAATATTTAATTCAAATAATTAACTGGCATTACAACAATATTTCTCAGAAAAGTTGTTTTACAGTTAGTGACTAGATAGAACGCATCATTGAGAGGATACATTTATCAAATGTCAAGTGCTTTAGCTATAATATGTGTCCTCTCGAATTAATCCCCAATGAATTTACTGCTTACTAAACTTGCAGACTAATATTGGCGTCTTTTCATGTAGTCATATTGAAACATGAAAATACAGGTCTGCTGATTAGGAATAATCAGGCTCTCAACTGCTAGACAATACATTTGTCTGCAGAAAGGTTTAAGAATTACGGTTGCATTGTCAAGCATTTTTGTTTACACTAACAGTAACATGATATACCCGCATACACTAGTATTGTGTCATTCTTGATAATGTAAAAAGCCAGGTAATATTATAAGAAGGGTGAAGCCACAGCCAGGTAATATAATAAGAAGAGTACAGCCGCAGTCATTATTCAGATGAGCAAATGGGAACAGCATGAGCCATCTAAGGATGGATAGCTCATTGAGTACCTGCCACAATGTATGTTCATAATGCATGGTAACTTAGTAATAAATTAGGGTGTGGGCTAAGCCTCTCCCTCTTCTACTCAAATTAGATTTAATACAATATGTGTGTAGAACACAGATGCTTCGACATAGTTCAAAACTATATGGGATATAAATATTGTATAATTGACACATTGGGTTAAATCCACTGTTGTTATGTTACTTATTATAGTTGTTTATATAATTATTGATTTTACTTTCTCTATCTAGTATATTATACTGTTATTTAAATGTTTGATTTGCTAAATGTACATTTAACCTTCTTGTTGCATCCCATTTGTCCACTTGAGGGCATATTTTGGTAGCAGGACATTAGTAGTATTTTATAGGAGCACCAGTGTGGGAAATGGCAATTTTCCTTAAAATAAACATGTCAGTTGCTTGACATTTACTAGTTTCTTTAGAGAATTTGTAAAACAGCAGTGATTTTATTTGCTGATGATTAATTTCTGCTCTTTAAACTCTGCTGTATAAAACATAGTAAGGGATAGCTAAAATGTTTGGAAATCTAAACTGACAGAAAGACAAACAGATATATGTCCTTATCTATCAAGGTGCTAGAAGACATCAGTAGCCATAAGCTGAAAGTGCTTCAAAAAATATATTTCTGTGTATATTTATATGAACCTCTTATATTATTTACGTTTCCTTAGAAGGAATTTAGGTTTCTGTATCTTTAAATGTGAACCTAGCTTATTTCCTGACTAGACATCAATTAGAAAGAGTCAGGGGATGGCGTACACAAGTAAATGCGACAAGCAATAAGTAACTCAAGTTTCTAGTGATGTTTGTGGCTGTTAAATTGTCTCGAGAACCAAGCGGGAAAAGGTATATGTTTTTTCTTTTTCTTTTCCCTTCTCTTACTTGGTGACAAACTCATGTAGTGTGCACACGAGCACTCTAGTTTGCGGAGTAGTGTTCACAACTATCAAACTTTGCATTTTAAACATGCTATGCTTTATTTCTCTACAAAAGAAAAGACAACAGGATATCTAAGCTAGTCACAAGCATCTTTCAACTCCGGATGTCCGGAGCCACAACACACCTGACTTATAGCCTCAAAATATCACTTAAAACATATTTTTCCACTGGACTATATCAGTATGTGCATATGAGTCAAAGGCAGAACATATTTTAAGATTATTAAAAGTAGTCTTATGATACATCCTAACTGAAATACTTCATTTCAAAAACAACACATTTCCGCCCAGCATTAGCGTTTATCCAAACAGGGACACTTTTAACTTATAAAAAGTAATGCTGTCAGGGATGTAACTGATAATAAGTTATATAGCAGCCATTACTATACCTATTAAGCAATATAACCATATACTGATTAAAGTATTATAAGTTAATCAAGATTTTATAAAAAGAAGAGAAAAAATAAAAACAACAAAACACAAAGAGAGAAAATAAATAAATAAATAAATAACTATTTGGGAACATTATTATGCATTGATTACTTTGATTAAGAATATGAAAATAATAGATGGATAATAATGAAAAATAGAGTAATGTTTAAATTATGCTTAGTATATTGATGTGATTTAAGATAAATGTATTTACATGTATGCTAATTTTGACATTTAAAGTATAATTGAAAACAGTACCTGTTTCGGTGTAACTTGAAGACAGTAAGAACTTTTCTTTTGTTGTTAGTATTACTATTTAGATTTTTACAGAATATAACGTGTAAGATTATTTGTCCTTTAGTTTTTTTTTCTTTTGCTCAACAGTTTTCCAATTATTTACTTCAGCATTTCTTTTCGGTGTACTTATTGTCCAGTCCATAGATTCTTCATGTGTTAGGATGTTGTTGTTGGTAAGGTATTTTATTGCTGAATCTACTGTTTCAAAGGTTTTTATTCCATTTGGTAAAAAAACTCTCAGTCTTGCTGGGAATAAAAGATGGACTTTCAGTTGCTTTTTCTTCAAGGTTTTTATTATTGGTAGAAATTCCTTTATTTTTGAAACCACCTTTGTAGAATAATCATTGTCAAATCTTATTAATGAATCATTGTATTTGATGGGGGAATTTGCCCAAGCATTTCTTAATATAAGATCTTTATCTTGTGTAGAAAAAGGTCTCACAATTATAGATCTCGGCTTGTTCTTACCAGGAGAAGAAGCATTTCCAGAAGCTGCTAGTGATCTATGCGCCTGTTCTATACCATATGAAAGAGCTTCAGTTATTTTTGTTACATCTGGTATCCAGGTGGTAAGAAAGTTTATCATATTGTCCCCTTCAGATTTTTCTGGTAGACCATATATTCTATTATTTCTTCTTGTTCGATTTTCCATATCATCAAGTTTTTCTAGTAAATATGTGTTCTGTTGAAGTAAGAATTCAGTTTGTTGTTCTTCTATTTGGACTCTAGTGTCAATGTCACTTAATGACTGTTCACTGTCCTTTCTGCTGTGTAAACATTTCTTGAAGCTGTTCCAGTTGTTGTGAGCGCTTTTCTTTAAAAGTATCTATTTTATTGTCCATCTTGTTGATTTTTATTGTAAGTTCCTCTATATTTGTAATGAGAGACTGCAGGTCTTTTTTGAGAGAAGAGTCTTGCGCTGTATTCCTTAGATGACTCATGCTGTAAAGCTGATATTGGTGCTGATTTCCAGTAATTAATTTGACAGGAATTATTCAAGTTCTGACAATAAAATTTTTCTTATAGATGCTCAGAGTTAGTAGAAATAAGTTATTAATAAAAATTTCTACAAATTAAATATTATTTTGTAAAATTCCTGTCAGGAATTGTATTGAGGTAAAAGAGCTGAAATGAAGTGCAGCTATCAGTTCAGCATCCTAGCCACCTGGCCATTCAAACTCTTGCCAGTCAGTTATCAACTCAAAACTTAACTCTAACTAACCCTAATACTATCCCACCCCCCATTTCTCTTCCAACCTATCCCAACTACATATATTTTTGCCTGTCTCCTAAAAATGAAACCATGCTCTCCCTCAGCTGAACAACTACCCGCTGAATATCTGCAAATAGCAACCAAGTCCATTGCCTATCCCATTTCCATTCTCATCAATAGAACCATCAGTGAAGGACACATCCCTAAAATCTTGAAAGTATCTCATATTATCCCCCTTCACAAGGGTGGGAACTCTACTGAACTCTCCAATTACCATTCCATAGCCCTACTATCCCCCTTGACAAAGATCATGGAGAAATGTATCCACAAGCAATTGTTAGACCACCTAATTCAAAACAATTACTGTCCAGCTGTCAACATGCTTTCAGACCTTCTCACAGCACTACTACTGCCCTCCTTCACTTTACTGACTGTATCAATAAAAAACATAACCTCAATATGCTTTCCTCTGCACTGTTTATAGATCTGTCTAAGGTATTCAATATGGTAAATCACCAGATACTTATAAATATCCTAAAATCCCTGTCACTAGATTCACTAGCTATAATATGGATCCAGTCCTACTTAGATAACAGACAACAGGCTGTACTTTGGCAAAATACTCTATCTGCCCACCTGCCCGTTAAACATGGTGCCCCCCAAGGGTCTATACTGGAACCTCTCCTGTTTTCTATATTTATCAATGACCTTCACCTAGGGATTCCCCAAGCCATTTGCATTCAATATGCAGATGACTCCACACTTATATGCTCAGCCGGATTCACTTTGAAACATAGAATATTCAGAACATCGACATTCTGATCATCGAGACCAGAACATCGATATTCAGAACATCAAAGTTTCAAAATGAACCACACAAACACCAAATAAATTACAAAAACTATGTTATGCAGGGGGGCTTTGCCCCCCTGACACCCATGTGGGGGACTGTGCACCCCCACACACCCCCTACTTTAATATTCCAACTCCGAGATCGCACTACAGTGGGGTAAGGGAAATCTCACATTTACTGCTATATGCAGTAGTGCTAAACGGGAGATTTCCCATACCCTTCCTGCAATGCCAACACTCAGATGGCACACACACGCAACATGCAGGGCACTTTGCTGCCCTGCATACACACCCACAATTCTACATTTTCACTTACCTGGCACTTCCACTTTAAACCTTCGAAGTTCTGAACATCGATGTTCTGGTCTCGATGATCAGAACGTCGATGTTCTGAACATTTGATGATTTAAAGTGGAACCGCTCAGCCACATCAATATCTGAACTTCACTCCCTTACCCAAAAGGTGTTTAACACAGTTGAACAATGGTTGACACAATGCTGTCTCCTTCTGAACCCCAAAAAAACTAAGCTCCTCCTTTTTACCCCTACTTGCACGTCCCCCCTATAGATTTTACAGTCACATCCAATAATAGTACTTTCATTACCTCAGATCCAACTACCAAACTGCTAGGCATCACCATAGATAACAACCTTAACTTAGACACCTGTATCAACAACACTCTAAAAACTATTAATAGAAAACTAGGCTTTCTCTACAGGATCAAACATTTCCTCTCCCCTGCAGCTAGAATAATTATTGCTCACACCCATTTAATCTTGACTCTCCTCTATGCCTCACCCATATACACTAATCTATCTAAAAACAACCTTAATAAAATGGAAATTCCTATAATAACCTAGCCAGATTCGTTATAGGCAACCCTTTCAGAACCCACCACTGTTACAATTTAAAACAGCTAGGCTGGCTTGAATTCCAAAATCAGCTTAAATTCTATGAACTGACCATTGTCTATAAAACTCTATACCAACCTACACATACCCCAATACTATCTACCCTCATCATCCCATACAATAATCTCAAGAGCCCACAATCTTCACATACACTTCTTGTCAACATTTGTAAATCAAATAACAGGGCTGGGGACTTTCTCCTCTCTAATACTGTTGGAAAATCCTGGAATCTTCTTCCCAGTGAACTTTTCTCACTTCCCTCTATATCAGTTTTCAAAACAAATTTGAAACATTTCCTCAAAACACACTGGCTGTGCCCCTGTACTGAACCTGATTGATCAACTAGCTCTTCTTACTAAGCTCAACCTACACTCCTCTTCTTAGTAAACAAGATCCTATCTTAATAACAATAATCCTTCTCCTTCCACATACTATTACTTACATCTTCTTAATTTCTTCAATGTGAATACTTTTGTACTACTGAATTGTTCATAATTAGATGCCTTCTCACTTATATATTATGTATTGTAACTGTATGTACATTATACTACTTATATCTGATTATACTCCACTATGTTATGGTCTTCTGACCTCTTTGATTATTTCTCACTAATGTACCTGTCTTTGTGCATTGTTTACCTTAATGTGTATACATGGTTTTGTTACTGTTATTGTTTTCATTCGGAGCTTATCTCCCCGGGCCTCTACTGAAAATGGACATATATCCAGTTAGACTAGCCCTGTCAACAAATGTAAAATAAAATGAATAAAAATAAATAAATAAAACATAAAGATAGTCAACCATGTTCATAAGGGATGCCAGCAATAACCTGCTCAGCATTCCACAGGACATCAAAGGCAGATGAAAGGAGTACATCCAGCAGCTTGTAAATGAAAAAAAAATACTAAAGCTGTACTTGCCCAGACACAACCTATGCTGACAGAAGAAGATGAGGAGCATACCCTAGAAGAAGTAAGAATAATACTAAGGAAAATTAAGTCAGGAAAAGCAGCAGGCTCAGATGAAGTCACATCAGATATGATAGAGATGCTGGGTGAGACAGGGGAGAAATGGCTCCTGAGGGTACTCTTAGCAGTCTGGTGAGAAAGGCATACCCCAGATGACTGAAGAATAAGCATACTCATGCCAGTGTGTAAGAACAAAGGAGACATCCACAACTGTGGGCTGTACAGAGGTATCAAACTGCTGTCATATTGCATGAAAGTTCTGGAAAGGGTGATTGATAAATGGTTACATAGAGTAGTAGAAAGTGAGATGGGAGATGAGCAGTTCAGATTCAATGGTTGACACAATGCTGGCCTAATGTTTGCAGTGAAACAGATAGTTGAGAAGAAGCTAGAGATGAGGAAAGAGTCCAACTGGGCATTCCTAGACTTGACGAAAGCATATGACAAGGTCCCAAGAAATCTGATTTGGGCAGCATTGAGGTGGTTCAAAGTCTAAGAAACACTGGAAGAATTAGTGTAGGCTATGTACAAGGAGTCAATGACTCAAGTACAAACAGTGTTCGGACTCACAGAGCGGATCCCAGTGGGAGTGGGTGTACATCAGAGTTCAGCTCAGAGGCCACTGGTGTCCATACTGGTGATGGACTACATTAACAGATAGGATGGAGGGAACAGATCAACAAATCTGCTGTATGCAGATGATGTGCCATTACAGGCAGACTCTGAGTAAGAACTTCAGCAAAGGATAGGGGAATGGAATCAAAACTGAAGGCACATGGGATGAAACAAACTGCAGATAAGACAGTGGTAATGGAAGCAAATTGGGGAAATAAGAAGCTGAGAACTGAGATAGAAAGAAAGATAACAGCTTCAAGTATCTGAAAGGGGTGGTTGAGATGAAGGGAAGCCTGAATTAAGAAGTCAAAGCTAGAATCGGCATAGAGTGTTGGGTGTAGTGTATGACAGAAGAATGCCAAAGAAACTGAAAAGTAAGGTGTACAAAACAGTGACGCGACTACTACTACTGTATGGTACAGAAACCTGAGCAGTAAAGGCAGAGCAGATGAGAAAGCTAGAGCTGATGAAAATGAAGTGCCTGAGATGGATGGTAGGATACACACTGTGGAAAAGAAGAATAAATGAGGACATAAGAGCAGAAGCTAAAGTTGCTTCAAATGTAGAAAAGATCAAAGAGAACAGATTACAGTGGTTTGGGCACATGTGCAGAAGACAATCTGGTGAAGAAGATTTGGGACAGACAGGAAGAAAGTAAGAGGAAATGAGAGCATCCAGCAAAGAGGTGGATGGATTGTGTGAGATCTGCAACAGTCAGGCATGAGTATTGAAGAATGCAGGAGTGTGGCATTGAATCGATAGAGATGGAAATAGTCAACAAAACACCCCAATCAGATGTAGAAAATGAGAAAAAGGGCACTGATGATGAAGATGATGATTATGACTTACATCACAACCTATTTATTGATAGACAACAGCAGATATATAAAAGTAAACTAACCCATCTAACTGAACAATATGTATGCTCTACATATAGGTGGGGTGACATATATGGAAAATACAAGTCATCAAGAATAAAATCAGGGCCACAAGCTATGCTACAACACCAGCACAAAACAGGAGAGAATAAAACTATTTCACTGGATGAAATTGGCTCAATCACCTAAACTCCTAGTCTTGCAGCTAAAGGAGCATAGGATGGTCCATGCTATTCTTTCCTTACTCCAAGTGTCAGGTATGGTTATCTACTCAGTGAAAATAATTAACTCCTGTATGATGGAGATATATACATTAATGTACCAACAGCCACCCATCCTCTTCAACCAACCACTGGAATAGTTTCATACTTAGGATTTCATGGCTTCAATTATGTCAGGATGTTTTCTCCCATTTGGATAGGCTCCTAATGCTAGATGAAATTAATAAAACAATTGACTACCTAAAGACAATGAAAAGCCCAGGACCAGATGATATTTCATTTGACCTCTACACGTTAATGAAACACATGCTACCTCCAACTATATCAACCCCAATATATGGACAGCCTGGTGACAGGAGAAATGCCATACTCCATCACAGGAGCTACTTTTCTTAGCTTCCCTAATGAGGGAAAATATTGGGTAAACCCATTGAGCTACCAACCAATATCCTTAATGCCAGTGGAAACTAAAGTGCTAGCCAAGATACTGGCAAACATATTGGGCCTGTACATCTAGTGTATTGTGAATAATTCACAGCAAAGCTTCATCCAAGACAGACAGGGGATTCCAGGTTGTTAAGACTGTTCTGCAACATCCAATGACTCTCTCATTGATATCTGAAATCCAGAGTGGCTATATTTAAAGATTTCAATAATGCCTTCAACTTGTTGTTTTGGTAGCACTTATAGTGTATCCTTCATGCCTTTGGCTTCCTTTTGGCCTTATTAAATAGTACCAGTGACTGTTCAAATTCCCCAGAGATAGAGTGATAACCAAGCAATATACATCCAAGCCTTTTGAACTATTTATAGGCTCAAGACAAGGATAATCACTCTCACCCTTGTTTCTTTGGTGGTAGAAGTCATGAGCCTGCACAATAGACAAAACTACACCATTTGTGGTATTCCAAAACTAAAATCAATATTTTAATTGACACCTGGTATTCAGATAGCTGCATCCTCTGGCTGAGTGACCCTCAGCATCATTTATTACAGATGTTTCAGGTATTTCAACACTTTTGAAGAAGTATCAGGACTGTCATTAAAAATGTGATAAGATGGTAGTATTTCCTTTGAATCATTCAGGCTTGCAATTAGAAGGACCCATAAAAGCTATGGGTATAAGATGGCTGACCAAATTTGTATGGCTGTCGATCAGTGTGTTGCAACACTTAATAAACTTAGCTGTTGAAAATCCTAGGCTACTGTAGTTCTTCTTCCAAGAAAAGATAAGGGCTTTTTGAAGGATACAGCCTCTTTAGTTAGTGAAAATAGCCACTGTAAAGAAGGAACTGCTACCAACATTTTTATTCCTAGCAGAATGTATTCTTTCCCTTGGCAGCTGCACAATTACCCCAGACATACAGAGTCCATCAATCCATCCTCAATCCCTTTTGCACATAGGTGTCACTTCTGCAGTGACAATCATCTCGAGCCAAGGTTTATACCACTGGGTGGCGAGCCCTACTACAGTAGTTTATTCACACCACTCATACACACACACACACACACACACACACACACACACACACACACACACACACACACACACGCACACACACATATACATCTACAGACAGTTTAGAGTGTATAATCCACCTACTCATGTCTTTGGAATGTAGGAGGAAACTGGAGTACCTGAAGGAAACCCACATGTCTGCAGGGAAGACATGCAGACTCCACACAGAAGGCACCCCAGCCAAGACCTGAACCACAGAACTTCTTACTGTGAGGCAACAACTCTATCTGCTGCACCACAGTGGCCACCCAAACTTGTAGAGTCATTGCTGCCTTTATCTGGGATAGTACCTTCCTCAGAATACCTAGAAAGAAACTAATGGCATCCACACAACTGGAAGATCTTTCATTTTTGCAAAGACCTAGCCCAGACTTGTTTGGGTCTTGGTGGAACTTTCCCTTATCCAGCTAGTTGAAAACAACCCTCTTAGGAAGTGCTAAAGGAAGCTGGAGGATGAGAAAAGAGACTCTTGAAAATTATAAACAGCTTCTGACCTCAACAGTCAACTGTGGGCTCTGAAATTGTATCTGAGTCCATGAATATTCGACTGTACTGGGAGCCATGGATTAAGGAAAATTTGCTGTACTGGTTAGACCCTTTTCAATGAACACATAAAAGCCCACTCGCATATACAGTGTGCAGTTATGATTTGAAGTTTGTTTCGGACTTGCATGAATGGATTCCTTAGCCTAAAATAATCAGTGTCTAGCCAATATGCCTGGGTACTTTGTGGTGATTCATTGTTTGTCTCATAATCTAATTAAGATTAGGTGTTATTGTATTTGTTGCTATGTTATTGTTGCATAAGTATGCACCAGCTTAATAAATGTAATGATTTGTTAAAAAAATTACTGTGACACAACATTGAATAAAGTGAGTGCATATTCTGTGTTTCTATCAGAAGTTTGAAATTATGTTTTGTGGGTTGTGACCCTAAGTTATTCAACATAATGGTCCATGACTAAATGACAGCCAGCCTAATTACCCATAGTCAGACAACCCCCTTCAAAAGTAAAACAAACACTGGTCCCAATTCCAAGAATTGCTCTCAGTGTTAATCACCAGAGTAAAGTCACTTACACTTAGAGCAAGTCTTTTGGAATCCAGCTCACTGTTTCAGTGTTTTTATTATGGCAGAAAGATTAGTGTGTTCCTTAAGAGGAGGACTACAACTAAATAGCACCCACACTGTTACAAGATTACAGTAGCACAAATGAAAATAAAACAAACTTTCCAATGCAATATTAGACAAAGAGAAAAATCCCTATTTATTTCACAAAATTGCATGCCCAGTCATCATACCTCTTAAAGTTAACACTTTTATACTAGTTCTCTTTTTCCATTCCTATTTTTATCACATATATACACTACAGCTTCCTGCACTAACTCCCATGACTGAAATGACTGTTTTCCTCTTCACAGCACAACTTCTACATTCACTTAGACTTAGCAAAAATGTTTCCCTGGTTTGTAGAAGTGCAATCTTTAATGCATTCCTTTTGGCTAAATATAATTTAAGCTGGCAGGGAGGCTAAGGTTCTGAACTGTTAATGACCTCTGACCTGTACTCCAGGGTACACCTTTGATAACTTCTACCTCTGTCTGCCTACTGTGTAACTCTGAACAAGACAGTGTTCCCAGGTCATCACTGAAAAGGGGCACTTGTGTCCAATGGGCTTAATTAATTGAATGAAAAAATCCAGTACAAATAAGGAACTGTCCTACCACCAGAGGAAAGCTTTCCCCTATACACCTAGATTTTAAATAATTCTTAACATGAAATCTCAAAAAAGTATTCATGGGAAACTGAAACTATGTTCTCTTTTAATGAAAAAATTCTGTTGATTATAGCCTTGTTTCTTTATCTTACAATATTTGTCTTCTCAAGTCCGATATCTTGCTTTGTCCATGGAAAATAGTGATTTATTTTTCTATTTTCCCAGCATAAAACAATTCTAGAAATACTGCAGAAAATATTTTATTTGCAATAGAATATAATTTAAAATATCAGTTTTCTGCTTGACTTTATCTGGGAGATTTACAGTCAAATTAAAACTCAAGTAGCATATTTAGCTGATCTATAAAATAAAGAAGAACACATCCCCACATATAACCAACAAAGGAGTGTTGATTAAAAAAATATTTATTTTCTCAGTACACAGTGTACATTTCAAAAGAACTCGGCAATCCCAGTTATAAATATATTGGATATTATTTGTTACATAATTTAATCATAATATGTGTAAATATTATACATATCCATCTATAAACAGCTTCATATAAATGTTTACATTGTGAATATTCATTCATAAGTATTTTTAAATTTTTAAATCAAAGTATTAAATAAAAAAAAATAGTAATATAAATGTCAAAATGATATATAAATAACTGCATTATCATATAGAGATTATGTTAAATAATATCACATAAATAGGTGAAGTTAATTTTAAATACTTTAATTTGTTTACAGTTCCAATAAAAATATATATTCCATTTGCATTTCAACACCATTGGTATACTCTGAATTAAATCTTCAGTGCATCATTTGGAATTAAGGATCATTTTCTGCATGCTATAAATCCATTTAACAAAATATGTCTGTAAAAGAGCATGCCAGCATTGCATGTGATATACTTTTGCTGTCAAAAGTGCAGGATATTTCAGAGAATATGGATTACATTTTGAAAGGAATGATACAGGTGCATAGAAGAGCAAACATAAGAAAGTAAGGAATCAGAGTTCAAAGACATTAAAATGTTTAGTTTTACACACTAAAAATGTTTTCAATTTTTTCCATCTGTTAGAGACCTTGAAAAAGAAAAAATATTTGAAATGCTGGCTTATACATAGCATACTCATAGATTGATGTAACCCATAGATTGAGGTAGCGCAGTGCTTGCCCTCTCTAAAAACTTTATGATTTTTTGCACCCTTAGAAGTAGCAGTCAGCAAAAATAGACCTTCCCTTTCTTTTTGTTGGGTTTCCTCCTGTTCCTGCCTTAGTTCTAGAACAGTATTTTACTACCAGAATAAGGTAAACACATCAGCTGACAAGTACTACACAGAATACAAAATTATTACATATTTCTGCCCAAGGAAAGAACGTATCCATAAACCTTCACATACTCACACACCCTCATTCACACAAACAGGCAGACATACACACACGCACACACACACACACACACACACACACACACACACACACACACACACACACACACACACACACACATACAAATGCATGCATCTTCATCAAATTCATAAACATATCTGTTTGCAGTTAAGTGGCTATTTGTCCCAGCACATTAACCAGTACCTGCTGACAGCAGAACTGCATCAATTATATTTTGAAATGCAAACAAAATCTAAAGAGTACCTCAAAGAATGAATTGCAATAGCACCACAGTTATCATTTACATCCATGATGTGATTAAGGCAATTCCACAATTAGATATACAATATGTCATATATAATATTACCTATGACTTCACTATAAAAAATAAATATATTTCCTACAAAAGTATTTACTTTTCTCAGATTACTGTCATTGCTTATGGATGCAACATTTTCTTTTGCTGTTAGAATTTCATATAGACGCATTTTGTGAATACTTGAAGATCTTTCAGAAAGTCATTGATATGAATTCTTGTATCTTCATTCAAAGTGCAGTGCTAATAATTAAAAAAGAAACACAATGCAACATTATTACACACAGAACAAATAATAAATTGTTCATATTTTACAGGCAAAACAAATAGTAAATTGTTTATATTTTAATATTAACCAGGAGTTTTCATCTATTTCAGAAACTTAAATTACAGATATTGGGCGAAAAATTTAAAAAGATGTGTAGGCTACTCTTTTGGTAACATACTTACTCATTGGGCAAGAAAAGATGTATTCTAGAATTAGGTATTACCCTGGTACTGGTTTCTGGGTAAGGCTGTCTATGTATTCATAAGGTTAACCTGAGGTACACACATCCTGTATGTCTTGCCTTTATGAATTTCCCCAGAGCTGTATTACTTTGTACATTCCATAAACAATTAAAGACAGCAAATAAATATAAAGAGAAAAGTTAACATATTATTTTCCTTTCTATTATGTGACTAGATTTCTTGTGAATCAATGTGTAAAAAGTATTATTTTTCAAGTGCACATTGTACTCACCAACATTTCTAATGTTTGATATGGCTCCTATGTATAAATGTGAATAAGGAGCACTTAACCTTGACTCAAACTCTTGCTTGCCTAAGATAATGAAATGCACTATAAAATTAGACAGAACCAAATGGTGTTATTGGGATTTAATGTATTGTTTATTCGTTAAATGAGTAAGTTGGTAGGTCTTATGCAGGCATTTTCAACCATGACCTGATCCACAAGGACAACAGCAGATGCACTGATTATACTGTGTTCTGTTTTATCATATTCCTGTTTTACTGGACATTTTTTATGAAAAAAAAATATAGTATTATAGCTTATGCAAAGCAAAAATGACAAACTAAGTGCACCACCTCTAAGCTTTTTCTTCAGGGAGTACAAGCTACTTACACCTCCCACACCACCTTTGCTTAAATATTTGAAAACTAAGGGTGTACAATTTCTTGGAAAAGGCAACATTTTAGTATTATTTCCTTTTATTTGTTTTGAGGTTGGCAAACACTGAAGTAACAAATATTTTTTTAGAAATATATATAATGTTTTACCTCCTGTATATGTTTGTTAATAAATTCATTTACAGAGCACTGATCTGATACTAAGGCACAATATCACTTTCTAATAGGTTCATAGATGTATATTAAGCTAACGACCACAATGACCTTTATAAGTCTAGCTGTACAACCTAACCAAACCCAGTTGTTTTCCTATGTATCATGAGCATTTCATAGGAGAGGGGATGTTATTTTCAAAGTTTCCAGAAGTTATGTGGGAAGAAGTATTAGTTTGGGCATTGCTGTTTGCCTCTGTCTATCAGAGACATCAGGGCTTGACCCAGGGTGAATTTCTAATTTCCCATCCATTGGTCACGGTTATGTTCAAATAAGGTTACAGATAGACTCTGCTTAACATGGATGAGGAGCCTGTTCCAGAGCATGGGGATCTTCTGAGATGCATATCTGTCTCAACAACATGTTTTACTTATGTCATAAGCAAAATTTAAATCCTTGGATCTAGTGGGTTTGATGATGTTCATTTTACAGATGTGTAAAAGGTCAGTCAAAGGTGGATCCAAGGATACCTTGTATTCCATGCATAGGCCTCTCAGTAACCTATTGGAGACTGAGTACAGAGATAGGTCTTTAAAGTGATCAATTTAGGATAATGTGTTTATACCCTGGATTCTTCTGGTAAGGAACCTTTGTGGGCATTCCAACGGTTGCATTTGATTATTCAAGTACATGCTGAAGGGGGTATTATACTCAATGATGGGTCTGATAAGAGCCAAACAAAGTGGCACTATGACTTCCATGGACTTGGATGCAATGTCCTTACTTATAAGTTGGGTAGTATAGAATGATTTTCTTACTACCTTGGCCATATGTTGGTCAAAGGCCAGATTACTATTTATATATGCTCCCAGATCCTAGACTACCAGGTCATCTTCTAGGAGTGTCTTATTGGTGGAGTAATTAGCCTGCATGGCAGATTTCCCAAAGGCACTAATGCATTTCTTGACAATGAGTTATAATATATGACTTTGGCACCAGTTAGACTCTCTTGTAAGATGTTTTGTATCATGGGGTAAAATTTATGATGGCTCCCAGTTTGCAGTCATCTGTGCACGTGGTCAGCTGAAGGCCCTAGACATTAGTCTTTACCTCCAAGATATACATGACAAATAAGAGTAATCTCAACATGGAGCCTCAAAGTACTCTACCGGTGACCAGTTCTTTAGTGGAGGTGGTCTCACCAATTCTGATTTTCTGGGTCCTGTATGTGAGCCATTTGGCAATCCACTGAGTTATGTTGGGGTTTATATACAGTTTGGTGAGTTTGTCAACTATATCTGAATAGGGTACTGTATCAAACACATTAGTCAGTTACAGGTAGGTGTTATGCACTGTTTTCTCCTCATCCATTGCCTTGGTGACCTTCTCAAAGAATTCCACCAACTTTACTAGGCATGACCTTCCTTTGACAAAGCCAAACTGTGTTGGGGCCAGTGTCTGATGGTTGCCTATATTGTAGTTGAGCATTTCCATGATAACTTTATTCATGGCTTTGCATATTAGACTAGTCAGACTAATATCTCTGTGGTCTACAGGGTAGGTTAATGGTTCACCCTTTTGAATTGGGATAACCATCTCAGTACTCCATTTTAATGGTACAAAACCTGTTTTAATTTTATAGTTGAAAAATAACTAAAGTGTTCTTAAGTTATGTTTCAAGCTATTTAGTAAGCATCCCGGGATATTGTTGTAAATATCCTATTCATGGGACACCTTAACTAACCCTCTATTGATGCTGTGTTTTGGGCCTTAGCAAGTGCTGCCAGGACCTCTTCCCAGTTAGTAGTTGGGGGGTTGTGCTATCAGGTATTTAATGAGGGTAGGCATGGGGAGTGTTGGGGGGGGGGGGTAAAGTCTGAGGTGACTTTGTCAGCCTGCAAATTTGTTATGCCATTCTGCTTAGTGACGGTAGCACCACTGGCCACCAGTTCAGCACACTGATGTGTGCTTTCTTTGAGGTTATGGACATAACTGTAGAAGACCTTGTTCTTAAGCATGTGAGGCTATCTTGATCTCTTAATTGTCCTCTTTGGCCTTAATTAGTCCTCTTAGTTTCCTGTTTGGTTTAATTAGGGAGCTCCTACCATTACAGAAGTTTTGTTTCATAGGTTCATAGGTTCATAGGTTCATACTAGGCTATCTGCCCGAGGGCATTTATAAGCCTAGCCCATAGTTTTGTGGCTTACGCCACCCCTTTAGTTTGGAGAAACTATGCCCATTATTTTGCTGTGCCTCTGTCGAGCAGTGACACTGAGGTAACCCCTGGGGTGTATCTGCGATCTCCCATCCATTGGTCAAGATTCCTCTTGAACAAGGCCAGCGAGGTGCTCTGCCTCACATAAACCGGGATTTTGTTCCACAGCATAGGGAGTCTTTGGGTGATGAATCTATCCCTCCAGCACGTCCTATTAATAACCGTGTCGAGGTTTAAGTCTCCCGCCCTTGTGGCTCTGAGGGATCTAGATTTTTTGAGATGAAGAATGTTCATCAAATCTGGGTTTGACATGGCCTTGTATGTCAGGCATAGGTCACCTCTGAGCAAGCGGTAAGCAACTGAATATAACTGGAGTTCTTTCAGTCGGGCAGCATAAGACAGATTTTTGAGACCCTTTATCCTTTTGGTGAGGAACTTTTGTGGCCTCTCCAGCTGCTGCAAGTGTCGGGTCAGATACATTCCGAATGGGGCATTGTACTCGATCATTGGTCTGATGAGTGATGAGTATAGGGAGACTATGACTTCCCTTGATCTAGATGTGAATCCCTTCATGATAAGGTGGGCAATGTAGAAGGTCTTCCTAACTACTTTAGCAATATGAGTGTCGAATGAAAGGCTACTGTCAACCTTTCCTGACTTAAGCTATGACTTTTTTCCATTTGTTATATATCAGATTAAGGTTAAGATACCACCTCTGTAGTTCAGTTTTAGGGTTTGTTTTGGGCTTACTTATATTACATAAAGTAGCCTCTATACAGTCTCTATGAATAATTCCACATAGGTTGCTGTGAACTCAGGTTGGAAGACGCATTGAATTTTGACACAGTATTGCTTAATATGATGCAGATTGCTTTGGACTAGTTCCTAACTGTTACTTGGTTTGCTGGGGTTACTGAGTTGATTTTTATTTTGAAGGAGACAGGTTTTATGGTCTGACCTCATGAGTTAGAACATGATACTGTTGGGGGGTGGGGGGTGCAACACTTTCCCATATTGGTGAGTACCAGGTCCAGTATGTCAGAAACTCTGGTGGGTGTGCGCATTATTTGATCAAGAGTATTTGTGTTAATAAAGTCTAGGAATCATTGTGCTTGCAAATATGAGGCTATGCATGTTTCCCAGTCCATAGAGGGGTAGTTGAGATCTCACATGAATAGGATATTTAGTTTAATAGTGAGTGTCTACAGTAATTAAAAAAGTCTCTAAGGGAGTGAATAAAGTTTTATACAATATTAGGAAGCCTAGGAAAGACAGGTGCAGACCATACTTTGTAAAGCAATGGGATTTGTTAACCATGTCACCCCATACTGACAAATATTGAATCCTCATGAAAAAGACAGCAAAAACAACACCAATTATTGAAATCAGTCATCTTTTGTTCATATTGTGGCATCATCCTTGGTGAAGGTAGACTGCTGCTCACTGTAAGGCACATACCTGCCTCAGGCATGTATTCAGAAAGATCAGCAATGTGTCTCTTCCTATAGTCCAGAGAAGTGTGTCTCAGGTCATTCATGCCCACACGGACTATGATAGAGTCATACTGGTACCTGTGATGTAGTGACGTGAATGCATGTGTAACTTGGTGGATCCTGGCTCTAGATAAGCAAATAACCATTATCTTCTTCTTGTGCATTCAGGTGAGTGAGGCATCTGTGACATTCCTGGGTAATGTGATGGCCTACCTTATGGGCTTTGCCCTTGGTGCTCCACTTAGTGTAGGTGTTTGGGTGGTGTTTGTTTTTGCTTTTGGTGAGTACTTTAGAGTTTGCTGAAGATATGTGTTGCAGTTTATAGGCTGAGGAGGTCTTTGAGGTTTAGGAAGATTGTTTTCTTGTGCCTCAGCATACGTTGGTTGATGTGTGTGATGGACACTATGTGTGGTGGATGTAGTGTGTGTGTTCTTGCAACCCTGTTTTTGCGCAAGATTTTTGCTTCTAGTGAATTTTTTTATTTGTGTCTTTCCCATACTCTGTATGTTTCTTTAAGGAAATAATGTTTGTGAACATGAGACAATTACTATTTTGTCTCAGGATGCCCATATCTACCAAGCTGGCTGCAGAATAATTTGGAAATTGCATACCCATGTTGTCTGGACTTGTATCTGGGTGGGCTACTATACGCTGTGCACTGGGATATACAGAGGTCCCTTTGGGTGTCACTTGGCATTTGGCACTAAACTAGATTAGATTGTGCTAAACTTTGATAGTTGTGTCATTTAATGTGCAGACTAGTTGCTCAAAGCTTATCTCCACACAATGGATTTGTTTGAACCACACAAAGTTACAGGTTTCAGTTCTATGGGTAATTTTATAGACAAAAGTTAATTTGTGGACGTTTGTGTTTGTAAAATACAAAAAAGATTGCGAGTGAGTGTAATGATAGACTAAACCACCTATGCAAACTACCTTGACAAGGCAATTTCAAGTATTATGGACCTGAGATCCTATTTTGACCTCTGTGCCAGAGCCATGGCCTGAAGTTAAACGCCAAAAAATGCATAGTCATACCCTTCGAGAAAAACAAGGTTACCCCTAGCTACCATATAGGTGGCAATCCACTGAGCACAGAAAAAGTCATCAGGGATCTGGGGACCCAGGCTGACAGTAGCCTTTCGTTTGACACTCATGTTGCTAAAGTAGTTAGGAAAACCTTCTATATCGCCCACCTGATCATGAAGGGATTCACATCTAGATCAAGGGAGGTCATCGTCCCCCTGTACTCATCACTCATTAGACCTATGATTGAGTACAATGCCCCGTTCGGAATGTATCTGACCAGACACCTGCTGCAGCTTGAAAGGCCCCAAAAGTTCCTCACCAAAAGGATAAAGGGTCTAAAAAATATGTCTTATGCTGCCCGACTGAAAGAACTCCAGCTCTATTCAGTGTCATACCGCTTGCTCAGAGGTGACCTGTGCCTGACATATAAGGCCATGTCAAACCCAGATTTGATGAATATGCTTCACCTCAAAAAATCTAGATCCCTCAGAACCACAAGGGCGGGAGACTTAAACCTTGACATGGTTATAAATAGAACGTGCTGGAGGGACAGATTCATCACCCAGAGACTCCCTATGCTGTGGAACAAAATCCCGGTACATGTGAGGCAGAGCACCTCTCTGGCCTTGTTCAAGAGGAATCTTGACCAATGGATGGGAGATCGCAGATATACCCCAGGGATTACTTCAGTGTCACTGCTTGACAGAGGCACAGCAAAATGATAGGCATAGTTTTTATTCAAACTAAAGGGGTGGCAAAAGCCACATAACTATGGGCTAGGCTTATAAATGCCCTTGGGCAGATAGCCTAGTATGACCCTATGAACCTATGAACCTATAATTGTCCTTGTTGGCCTTAATTAGTCCTCTTAATTTCCTGTTTGGTTTAATTATGGAATTATTTAAAGGCAAAATCAATAAATAAAGCAAAGATAAAGCAATAGCACTATAAACAGTTAGCTGAAGTGCAAGTCAATAAAATAAATTTCTTATTTGCCCAGGAGAGAGCAGGACTAACTCAAGACCCCCTAGAGTGCAGTGAGAGAGCAAACAGATTGATGCTCTAGGAAAATCAACAATAATTTGTATTAAGGGAGGCTTACATGAGTGCAATACTAGTTTTCTGGGTGGGCACTTAGTATTTTGGATATATGGAAGACAATGGGTGGGAAAGTAGTTAAACTGGTTATACAACAGACAATAGCAATAAAAGAGGGTAGGTGGGGAGTTAGAAAGTCAGATTATCATGAGAGATGGTAGCCAGACACACAGCCTTTTAAAACCATAACTGGAGAAGGGTGAGATGGAAAAAGAGTTGCGGAAAATTTCAAACTGGAGCTCCTGTCCTATGGTTAAAATTTCAGAAACATTTTGCTTAATGTCTCAGTAGGAGCTGGGACAGAACAAGAGAAGAAATTTAGCAAGGTAAACAGAAAGGCAATGGAAAACCACAAGAGAAAGGTGGGAAGTTTTTGAACTGAAGCTTTAGTCTCACTGTTAGAATTTCAGAAGATAATTGCAAGGTACATAGAAAAGCACCAGGATGCAATATTAAGCAGGTATATACAGCTATAAAAGTACTAGAAAACAAATCCTAGAAGGACTCAAAATAATGTCACTACTACAATCTCACCACAGCTATAAAAGTACTGAAGCACAAATCCTGGAAGGATTCACAATACTGTCACTAATGCAATCTCACCACAGGTATATACAGCTATAAAAGTACTGAAGCACAACTCCTGGAAGGATTCACAATACTGCCACTACTGCAATCTCACCACATGTATATACAGCTAGGAAAGTACTGAAGCACAAATCCTGGAAAGACTCACAATACTGTCACTACTGCAATCTCACCGCATGTATATACAGCTATAAAAGTACTGAAGCACAAATCCTGGAAAGACTCACAATACTGCCACTACTGCAATCTCACCACATGTATATACAGCTATAAAAGTACTGAAGCACAAATCCTGGAAAGACTCACAATACTGCCACTACTGCAATCTCACCACATGTATATACAGCTATAAACGTACTGAAGCACAAATCCTGGAAGGATTCACAATACTGCCACTACTGCAATCTCACCACAGGTATATACAGCTATAAAAGTACTGAAGCACAAATCCTGCAAAGACTCACAATACTGTCACTACTGCAATCTCACCACAGGTATATACAGCTATAAAAGTACTGAAGCACAAATCCTGGAAGGATTCACAATACTGTCACTACTGCAATCTCACCATGGGTATATACAGATATAAAAGTACTGAAGCACAAATCCTGGAAGGATTCACAATACTGCCACTACTACAATCTCACCACATGTATATACAGCTAGGAAAGTACTGAAGCACAGATCCTGGAACGATTCACAGTACTGTCACTACTGCAATCTCACCACAGTCTAAGGCACCAGATAATGCAGAAATTTACCAGTAACACTGTTTATCGAAAAAAAATGTTATAATAAATGACTAAATAAGACTCAAATCTGGCAATATATTATAGTCATATCATAACTGTGACATGAAGCTACAAGATTGAAGTCCCAGACTGGGTTCAAAATACATAAAACTACCTTTTACATGCAATTCTACTTTTGGAAATAGAAGCGCAGTATAATGTATAAACAATGCTAAAATCTTGCAGTAATACACATTCTTTCTACAACTGAAAATAAAGCTCCATAACTATGGTCCCATAAAAAAAAAAAAAAAAAAACAACAACAAAAAAATGCAAACAAATAACAGTTTTAGCTAAAACATGGAGAAACTACCAGCAAAGTACAAAAAAAGTGTCACCACACTGGTCACTATAAGTGCAACATAAAATATTTAAGCGGGATTTAAATAAAAGTTTTTTTCTTCCCTTTTGATGAAAAACTTGTATGTCTCCCTTTGGAGCTTTTCATACCTCTCAGAGTAGTAAAGAAAAAAGGATAAACCTCTATGCTAAAAATATAGCAGACTTGCTGAAGAGGGATCCAATAATATAAAGTCAATACTGGAGCTGAAGTCTTGTGGTTACAATTTCAGAAGATTTTGTTTCAGAAACTTTTTTGACAGAGTTCAAGTGAGATGATACACCTGCAATCATATTATAGACAGAATTGGCCATTAAGATGCATTTTTATGCAGTTAATGAGGGGTTTTGCTGACTTGTATACTGCGGCATGTCTTGTCGTCCTTCTGTGGTTGTGTGCCTGATGGCCATGAGGCTTCAGGGTGGGATTGTCACACCATAGCAGACAACTTATTAAGCATCCTAGCCTAGCAGTGCTTGGCAATCTTTATCCAAGCCCCAGCATCCACCAGAGCTTGCTGCAAGATCTACAAACCATGCTCCCTTCCCACTATGACAGGCAAACACATATCCCCCATGCCAGCACCATCAAGCACCTGAGTCACTAATCAAACTTAGGTTATCTGGATCATAGTCAGGGCTTTATCACTCAGTCACTTTAGTAGGATTTATTTCATATTGTTAACATTATCTCCAGATATTTTTAAATTACTGTAGGACACTGGATCACTGTTATTGAGCTACTTAAGAAAGAAGAGCAATTCTATTCACCTTTAAGTTGTGATTCATTTTTAGAATTAATGGTTAGTTTTAATATAATGGATCCATTTAGGCACTTAGGGACCTCTATCCAAACACAATTTGTTTATTTTTACATTTTTTTCACATTTTCATAGACCATATTTGTTAGCTGATATCTTTTTAGCCTTTTGGATTTAGTCTATTGAATTATTTTTTTATTCAAGGTTCTTTTTGGATCACTTGGCTATTAAATGAATCAGACTTGGGTTCATCAAACTAAATATTAAATCCTATTATTTAAAGGGCAGCAAATATTTGAAATTTTGTAAATCAACATTTAGACATTGCAATAACACACAAACACACACACACGCACACATGCACACACGCACACATGCACTCATGCACACACACACACACACACACACACACACACACACACACACACGCACGCACGCACGCACACACACACACACACACACACACACCTACATAAATATAATGCATTAATTAATCCAGACATCACATATACTGCCCTAGCACCATTCCTTTAACTGCTTGTTTCCTCATAATGTAATAACAGTATATGTTCTAACAGTCAGATATATGCCTCATATATCACAAAGAATATTTTTGAATAATTTATTTATCGTGTGCCATGATAATGTTAGAATTTCAATATAAAAAGACATTGGTATATTTATTGTGGTTTCTGTTTGCATGGCTTTTTTATTTTTATATAGTTATTTATATATTTATTGATCTATTTTTTTGTTTGTTTGTTTGTTTGTTTGTTTATTTCTAATGACTGATTAGATAAAGCTGGGATTTGATTTACCTTATCATTTCAACATTTATTTTTAATATTGATAATGCTTGCTGTCCAGAAGTGTGCATTGACCAGGGTAATGTTGTTACCCTTTTGTAGGGGGGACACTTCATTCTATAAGATGGTGTACAGCTTCACAAATTCTAGCAGTCTCTTATTAAAATTTATATAGCATTATACAAGTTTTCACTTTTATATTCTTATTTAACGATGACATCAGAACTGGTCATGTTTTCCATGGCTAAACATGTACCTTAATATTTAATATTAATATATTTTCTCTTTTATATCCATATTTTATGATGAAAATCACAACTGCTACATGTTACTAAACCTGCACATTTATATTTCATGCTGTGGATATCTGAATGGCATGTTGCAGGACATTTACTGATGTATTTTATCTAACACACATTAAACTTACGAAGAGTTCTCATTGCAGTCATTGTCTTTCTTCAGAAAAAAAATCTTAATATGTTGTCTAATGTTATATTACATTTGTTAAATATGTACATATATAGGACCCCCTTAAAAATTCAGTGATTACTTTATATTTCTGACACTATGTAGTTGCATGAAATACAATCATTTTATGAATATAATGGTTGTGTATAGTATACAAATTTAAAGGGATGTTTGGAACTTCATACCTCTGTGTTTTTTCCAGAGAATTCCAGGTTTCTGATGAGTGAACGCACTTTCGGTTTTTCATAAGTACAGTTTTTTGTTTTGTGCAAAACTTTAGCTGCTTTACAGAATATACTGCATACCTGTTGTTTCTGCGGAAATACAATTAATAATTTAGATCTTCATGCACAAAAAGAAATTGTCACTATTGACTGATGATTTGTGTCATAAATAACTCATTGTAGCAAGAAGAGTATATTCAAAATAACCATGCTTGAATTTGTATATTTAAGGACATGTTTCATCAAAAAAATCCCTGAAAGTTTATTTAAGATGTACAGTATAAAACAAACAAAAACCAGCTAATCATAAACCACATTCAGCTGAAATTATATGTTGACACTTGATTGACATGATTAACAATGTAGATAGAAAATTTAAGTTAGAACCGGAATCTTTACTGCATACTTAAGAGTTTTGTAGTAGCTTAAATAATATCACTTCTGCAGCCTAATGAGTCAGTCCATTTATATAGCCTTGTAAATGCTATGAAACACTGATGCCAACAATTTAGGAACAGGGTGGGAGTGGGGATTATGTGTCTGTTTCATGGCTGTGGCTGACCATGCAAAGCCAGATAGTTTCTTCTGAGGTTTAGACTTAGGTTTATGGAATTTGCAGGCCTTTGTTTGAGAAGGTCAATCATTTGGTAAAAACTGATATATTTTTTCTTTGTTTTTATCATTTGCTCTCATTCTTTGCTTGCCTTGACTGGGTAGAGTTTGAGTAGAGCCTGCTCATCGAACTTTGCACATACATACCTCTCAACCTGTTTCTCAAAAAATTGTGATTTTCTGGCAAATCACTGGCAAATCGTTGAGGACTAAGTCAGAAAATAAAGGCAGAAATTGGAGTTTCAGACTTCATGTCCTTCACAAAATCAGTGTTAATGTAAACCCATAAGTCTATCAACTTTCTAAACGTGTAAGAGCAATATTTAAAAAGTGTCCCTATTTTTGGCCTTTCTCCTCCCATTTATGGTTTTGGTTAGATTTCTATCTGTCTAGAGGTTGACAGGTATGTAGCTCAACTGCTTGCGTGGACAAAGTTTGACGAAAGTAGGTGTGATTGCTACATTTCTGTGGTAAAACAGTCTTTACAGCTATTCTAACTTAATTAGTCCCCTTGGAAAAGTTTCTCATAATGAGAGGAGGAATGCAGTAGAGCTCAGTCATTTTCACATAAGAAATGTCCTCATCCTTTATCTCTAGGAGACCCCACACCCAGTTTGGCTAATTTTTATATTCCCAATATATATCCTTAATTTTCACTGGTTACCTAGCTTGTGTGCCACCATGAAAACGTTTTGGCTAACCTCTTCAAGGACTTGCAACTAAATATATGCAATAATTTCTTTTGGTAAAATCACTAATCAATCCCACCTTACCAGTGATTCAGGCAAATGCCTTTTCCCTGCACTACATGTCCTGCAAAATTGCTATTTGGCAGTTATTCATTGTTGTGTAGCAAGTTATTCATTGTTGTACGTCAAGTTATTCATTGTTGTGTGGCAAGTTATTAATTATTGTATAGCATACCAAAACAGGGCACATTCTATAGTTAAGGCTTTAGGCAAATAACTATACTGAAGTCTTACAGAAACCTTAAAATTCAGACAGCCTGTCCTCAGAAAAAAGAAAGTGCCATGGCTTATATTTAAATGTAGTGGCACCTATATTTCTGGTATAATTATGTTTATATTCTCAACACTTTCTATTTTGAATGCAGCATTGTGCTGCTCCTTTACAAATGTGCCACATTATATAATTGTTTTCCTTGCTGTTAACAATATTAGCATTTCTTATGTAGACATAACATTATTTTAAATATTGAAAAAAAAGAACCACAGGGGGAAAATAGGTTTGTCTGAAAACTAATTCAAAAAATACTATGAATAACACGCAATAAAAAAATCATGATGTCCAAAAACGTAGAATTTACATAGAAGGCATCTATAAAAATGCTAATAAACAATAATGCATTTCAGATATTTACCAAAGGCCAAAGATAACAACATGGCTGAACATTTATGTATTCGAATATCATATTACCTAAGATTATGTAGCCAATAGCATGAATACGCAGCTCTCAAGCACATAGGAGCAGACTGCACTTTTTTTCTTATCACCCACAACAAACTGGCTCAACATCTTCTTTTTCTTCTTTTGGCTTTTCCCAGTTAGGGGTCACCACAGCAGATCACCTGTTTCCATTTCTTACTGTCCTCTGCATCTTGCTCTGTCGCACCAACCACCTACATGTCCTCTCTAACCACATCCACAAACCTTATCTTAGGCCTTCCTCTTTTCCTCTTACATGGCAGCTTCATCCTTAGCATCCTTTTCCCAATATACCCAGCATCCCTCCTCAGCACATGTCCAAACCAATGCAATTTCACCTCTCTGGCTTTGTCTCCAAACTGTCCAACCTGGGCTGACCCTTTAATATACTTATTCATAATCCTGTCTACCCTCGTCACACCCAGCGCAAATCTTAACATCTTTAACTCTGCCACATCCAGCTCTGACTCCTGCCTTTTTGTCAATGCCACTGTCTCTAACCCATATAACATAGCTGGTCTCACTACCCTTTTGTAGACCTTCCCTTTCACTCTTACTGGTACTCATCTGTCACAAATCACTCCTGACTCTCTTCTCCACCCACTCCACCCTGCCTGTACTCTCTTCTTCACCTCTCTTCCACACGCGCCATTACTCTGAACTGTTGATCCCAAGTATTTAAACTCATCCACCTTTTCCAACTCTACTCCCTGCATCCTCACCATTCCTCTAGCCTTCCTTTCATTCACACACATATATTCCGTCATAGTCTGGCTGACCTTCATTCCTCTCCTCTCTAGAGCATATCTTCACCTCTCCAGGGTCTCCTCAACCTGTTCTCTACTCTCACTACATATTACAATGTCACCTGTAAACATCATAGTCCACGGGGACTCCTGTCTGATCTCGTCTGTCAACCTGTCCATCACCAGTGCAAATAAGAAAGGGCTCAGAGATGATCCTTGATGTAATCCCACCTCTAACTTAAACGCATCGGTCACTCCCACTGCAGATCTTACCGCTGTCACACTACCCTTGTACGTATCCTGTACCACTCTTACATACTTCACTGCCACTCCCGACCTCCTCATACAATACCACAACTCCTCTCTAGGCACCCTGTCATATGCCATCTCTACAATGCAACTCCTTCTGACTTTCTCTGTAGTTCTCCATCAACACTCTCAGAGCAAACATCGCCTCTGTAGTGCTCTTTCCTGGCATGAAACCATACTACTGATCACTAATCATCACCTCCCTTCTTAACCTAGCTTCCACTACTCTTTCCCATAATTTCATGCTGTGACTGATCAGTATTATCCCTCTGTAGTTACTACAGCTCTGCACATCACCCTTATTCTTAAAAACCGGTACCAAAACACTTTTTATCCACTCCTCAGGCATCCTCTCACTTTCCAAGATTTCATTAAACAATCTGGTTAAAAAAACAAACTGCCTCAACATAAAGTCCTTAATTCACAGCCTATGATGCATATGATGCTGTTAGGTAAAATATTCTAAACTACCAAATGTGCATCCCCACCTAGTGCACACAACAATCCTTTGCTGTGATCTTTGCTTTGCTTTTTAATCTTGGCAATCATGCACCATCCATCCTCTTCCGTCTTTATAGAAAGCGTCACCTCAAAACCCCATCCCAAAGATTTGAGCCTACTTCAAATAAATAAGGCTTGGTGGGTATGGTACATATGTGAATATTATACATTCTAAGTATTTAATTTTCTTAAAATAATAATAACAAAAGGCAGAATGTGAATTAATGTAATTTCTAATGGACCTAGATCCTGTACCAATATCTTTCATTTTAATCTTGAGGGTGTAGTAGTAGAAAACCAGTAACATATTTTTTATGTGACAACTATCATGCAATATGCCAGTTGATCATGTAACGAGTTAACAGTTTTTTGCCAGTTGCACATTTCAGGCAAAATCTTGTAAGACATTGGTTGAGATACCTGGTTAATTAAGCTTTCAAATGGATTGCATCATTATATAACTCTCTTTGCATTGCTACCAAGTTGAACAAAACAAAACAAAAATAACTCAAAGGATAAGCCTTAGAGGGATACTACAACTTAAAAGATTGCTTAACCTAAAAAGTTAAAATTGATAATAACATATAGTGACTTTCTCTTTTTCAGAAATGCATGGGGAATTAAAAGCTAACATTAAAAATGACCGAATGAGTAATGGCAATTTACCAGCTTGCTTAATGGAGAAGTCAACATTAGAAATGATGCAACTTAACATATTATTTCTCAGGCATGCTGAACAGATTCAAATATTAATATTAAGAATGTTAGATGTGAGCAATAAAAGGCAGTAAATACACTGTTAGACTGCATCATATGTTTTTCTGAAGTGAATGTCAAGGATTTAAGAAACTTTATACCTAGCTGATAGTATAAGAATTAGAGAGTGGTGCCTTATTTTATGTCTTAAAATTATGTATTTATTTGTTTGTCTTTGTTGACTGGGAAAAGTCCAATATGGCAAAACATACTTTCAGCAGAGATCTGGGGATAAAAGCTTGACATTTAAGTTACACATGATGTGCATTTACAATTGCAGGTTAAAAACTTCTACACATGAGCTTATTTACATGATTTTTAATTGTTTTAATATTTCTTACATGAACATAACATGTTAACACAAAAACAAGAGAGAACTTATAAATTGGATAATTATTCAAAAGACACATTTACATAAATTTGATAATTGTTGAACAGATAACATCCAGCAGTGAATAATGTATTTATAACATGATGGCTGCAGGAAAAAGATCAAACTGTGGTGTTTTAAGTTCAGTAATAAGTTACCGGCAGACATAGACTGTAGCTTAAAATGATGAGAGATATGA
The DNA here is from genome assembly GCF_019279795.1 of Protopterus annectens. Lineage (NCBI taxonomy): Eukaryota > Metazoa > Chordata > Ceratodontiformes > Protopteridae > Protopterus > Protopterus annectens. The sequence goes on from NC_056733.1 coordinate 1,327,162,678, forward strand.
AAGGAGAAATTATGGAAATAAGCAGGAAGAAAAATGGACAGAGAAGGAATTGTAGTTATTGCCAGGGTGTGAAAGAATGAAAAGTGAGAGTTTGGAAATATGAGGAGGAGCGATAAGGTACAAAAATATAGAGAAGCAAATTGGTTGAAGGAGTTGGAGAGAAGTAGTCTGAATAAAGTTAGCCAGGTAAGCAGGAATAACAGAGCCATCTTTGGCATAGGTGCCGTTTAAGGAAAGATTTGAAAGTATTTAAGTTTTCTTTTTTAACTGTGTGGAGATTTCATTCCAGAGTTTTGACACATAATGAAAGAAGAGAGAGTCTCCAGCATTGTTGAATGTCTTACTGATACTATAGGTTTATTGCTAGAGCAAAGGTCTCTAGTGAGTGAATAGTACAATAGAGTATTTTGTAATGCTTGGCATTTGATGTTGGTAATGATTAGTTTTGAGTATGTCAAGTGGTTTGTGAGTGCAAGCCAGTTTAATTGTTTTAAAGCAAGGCAGTGGTATGTTTAATAAGGTCATTTGGTTGCAAATTTAGTCATTTTCTAGCACTATTGGGCTAGTTTAATTTTACACACAGTGCTGATATTTGTAAGAGTAGGAGAAGCATATAATAGAGAAGGAAAGAGGTATGTTGCTGCTAAGGTAATCCTTGCTTGATCTGTCAGGCAATGTTTAGCCCTATAGAGGGAGCTGAATTTTTGGTAAGTTTTCTTGACAGACTGAAGTTTATGTTGATCAGATCTGAGGATTATCTATTATGACTCTGAGTGTTTTAGCTTGGATTATGGCTTCTGTTTTATGTTATTTATTGAGGTAATATGAAATGTGTGTTTCTGGTTAAGGTGTTTTGGAGTAAATAGCATAATTGTTAGTTTTCATTAAGCAGCAAGTTAGAATCTTCCAGCTATATTTCAATGTCATTAAATGATTTTTGAGTGATTTCCTGTAATTTTATTATAGATGGGGCAGAGCAGATAAGGGTTGAATCACTGGCATTTTGTATGAGAGTACAAAGTGCTATAGTGGTATTAAATGTATTTATGAAGATATTAAATAGAAGGGGGCTGAGAATTGACCCTTGAGGAACAACAACAGAGATTGTTTGAAATGCTGAAAGGTTTTGTTGCCATTTAGTTGCCTGCTGACAATTGCATATATAATTGTGAAAGCTATAGAGGGGGGGAGGGTAGTATAACCTAGTGTTGCAAGTTCAAAAAGGAGCTTTTGGTGGGACATTGTGTCAAATGCTTTGAAAAGGTCAAGGAAAAGTGAATAAACAAGTTTGCTTTCATTTCTGTATTGGTTTAATATGTTGGTGAAGTTGAGGAGAGCAGTGGTAGTAATGCGGTTGGGCCTGAAGCTGTACTGGGTGTTGGAAAGGAGGTTGTGTTTGGTCATAGTTTTCATAAGCTGAGAATGAATACATTTCTCAGGGATTTTAGAGAGGTGTGATAGGATAGCAATAGGCCTACAGTTTGTGAACTCTGTTGAAATACCTCCTTTGTGAAGGGGTGTTACTGATTTTTTCCAGATGGAATGGCCATAGTTTTCATTTATTGATCAGTTGATTAGAATGGAGACAGGGAAGGCTAGTGCTTCTGCACCTATTTTGAGGAACTCAGTGGGGAGGTTATCAGCAGCTGAGGTTGTTGCTTTTAACATAGCTAGTAATTGCTTATTATAACTATAATGCCTATTAACTTAATTACGCAATACCCCCATGCTTAAAACCAAGAGATAATACACAATTCTGAAACTCAAAATGACAGGGACACTCCTAAACTGACCTTATCTTATAAAGTGCAAATACCTCAAGTGTTATAGGAAGATTGGTTAAGTTAGTACTAAGTTCGCCAGAAGCATTAATATGTAATGAGATGCAGTTATTTATTTCTAGGCTATAGAAATATAAAAGATACTGAAGGATTGAGGTCAGTAACATATTTTATGGTAAGAGACATTGCGCCAATGAATTGTAACACAAATTTTGGGCATGATAACAACTAAATGGAAGATGACTGGCATTAAGCCTTTGACAGTGTTTCCATGTTGACTATCAGAGAGATTCATAGGTTACTAGTGCTGCACTCCATGGGAATAGAGTTTAAAAAAAGGAAATAGCAGAATAAAAAGCAGGGATAATTGGAGCACAATACGAAGACTGCTAGAAGACAATGCCACCTGCAGATCGTTATTAGCATGGAACTGATACAGCTTAGATAAGTAAATGAGGTGACAGAGCCTTAAACACAATGGTAGTGGATACTTTAATGAAATATAAAATAACTACAAAAGATTGCATTGGTGTTTATTGAATCACTAAGTTTGGAAAAGGTAATACAGTTAAGCTGTAATGGATATACTAAATATTTCAGGATATAATGCATGTATAGAAAATGAAATACCATTTGGTGTTCCCACTGAGATTCTAACTAAACAACTGTGCTCTTATAAACAATAATTATAACCAATTGTGTCTTATTCTATAAGTAATCTAGATATAGATGAGTTAGTAATATTCTTTTACCTACGCTGGAGATAAAGATGATGAAAGACTGATGACATATACCCCCTTACAGAAACTCATGCTGCATGAAAAACTATAATTAAGAAACTGGGAATATTTCCTTATATATGTTATGTGTATGCTAGAAGAGTAACTGAAAATTCATGTATGCTTTTTGCCTAATATTAGAACTCTAACTGAACAGAACAGTCATTTCCATCATTACTAGTAATTCTTTGTTTTGATTTAACCTAATATCCTGCACTATTGAAAATATTTATCTGCTTTTATAGTACAAAACATGACAGAAAATGTTAGAACTGCTCATAAACTATAACACGTGTCTGTAGTAACAGTACTGAAATTATATGAGACTGTATATTTTTTCAGTGTGTTTTCTGCCCCAGCTAACCTTATCACATAAGATTACTTCTGCAGTATATTCTTTATCTGCAATATGCAAAATTATTCCCGATTATTACAAGGATGGATGTTAAAACAAAATGAATATTATCTAAATCATGTTTTCAAAAACTGTTACTATTTTATTTAGTTAGTTAGTTAGTTAGTTAGTTAGTTAGTTAGTTAGTTAGTTAGTTATTGTAGGATAATTGATACTGTGCCAAGAAGAGCTGAACAAGTAATGAATTTAAATAAATAACAAATACCCTACACTGACCATCTCAAAAAAACTCCAGCTTTACTCCATAGCATATCGCCTACTCCGAGGTGATCTCTGCCTAACATATAAAGCTATGTCAAACCTAGAGCTGTTGGACATGCTACACCTAAAGAAATCCCAATCCCTCCAAGCTATATGCTCAAGGGACATAAACCTTGTCAGCACAATAAACAGGACATGCTGGAGGGATAGATTCTTGTCCCATAGACTTCCCATACTCTGGAACAGGCTACCCATCTATGTCAAGCAAAGTTCTTCATTAGCACTCTTCAAGAGAAATCTTGATGAGTGGATGGGAAATAGGAAATACACTCTGGGGATCACTTCTATGTCTCTGCTCAATAGTGGCACAGGAAAATAACTTTCTTGGGTGGCATAAGCCAGGGAACCTTGTTGGCTAGGCTTACGTAGGCCCTTGGGCCAATAGCCTAGTACCCACCTATGAACCTAAGATATCATAATTTCTTACTGCTTCTCAATATTCAAATTAAATACCTGTAAATTAATTGGGTTCTACTATGAAAAACACTGAAGGGTAAAAAAAAATCAATTTTAATTGTTTTTTTTTTTTTGTTTGTTTTTTTTTTTGAAGAACAGACAGCCTTCCTGTACCCTCAACATTGCAAGTAAGCCTCAACACCCCCCATACCAACTCTGTAGCCTCACCAACTCAAAAAATGGAGACATTTCCTAAAACAAGGGAATCATTGCCAGGGCACACTTGAAACTGCATCAGCAATGATTTCATATGGAAAGCAGTGTTCAGCATTATACTTTTTGTCTTTGTTTTTGGTATGTGTCACTGACAGTCAAGCAATTTCACCTTGTGCAGTTGTAGGGGAGCCAATTACATTATCATCTCTACTATCTTTGTCACTCTTGAAAATTTACATTACACTATAGGTTTATAATGTTTTATTCAACTACTTCTCCATAAATTTATGTCTACTGTAGAGCACTGTACTGTCAAAATTTTCTTCAAATATAGATAGCATTTTCTAGATAATTCTATGACATTGTAAATATTAATGTAATCCACAGACTGTTTTACAAATCTAAGAAAACTAAATGTAAACTGTGTTATATGTTATGAACTTCAAAAATGTAACCACAGTGTACCCTGCTGGAAGAAAGCTGATAAAGTAAAGCATTTTATGACTGTTTGATCTCAAGCTCAGAGTCAGGATGTCTGGAATAAGGAATTCTTTCTATTGTCTTAGGGCAAGCGTTAATTACTAGATTTTATATGTAAAGTGGTTTTTATTGCTGTGGCTTCCTGCAGGTGCAGATTGCAAAAAGAAATGTAAATTGTGAGTTTCTGTGAGCCTGGGAAACTAAATCAGAACTGTTAAAAATGATGTAATCTGAAGTGACTCAGCAGTACTGTGTTATCAGTTTAAGGTCAGAAAGAAAGGATAGCATTTTGCATTTTGTCTGAATCTGAACACATCAGCTCAGCAGCACTCTGCCTTTGCTCTATATGTAAGTTACTTAAAACTTAGTATTTTTCTTAGAGATAGATAGAAATAGCAATAATAGTCTTGCTGTTTCCTATATTTATGTCAGACTATCCTACAGTATTGGTTTAAAGCATTTTCCTGTGATCTCTGAACTCTTGATTAGCACTGTGGTGACTTGAGATTTGTCTTGTGTTTTTTATTATTTATTATTACACATTTTTAAACCATTCAACTGTGGCTGTTTTGTGTAGATATAATTTAAGCTCTGAGAGTACACTGCATGTATTTGGTGATACTGTCCAAGCCACGCAATAGTCTTGCAGTTCTGTCACTTACTATTTGGATAACAGTAATATTACACAGTGAAATTGGTCACCCTTTGGGAAGGGCCTTATTAGTAGCTGATAAGAGTAGTTGGTGGCAGTGATTACTACCTTATAGTCTGGGCAGAAAGGGGGCACAGCTGGAGAACCTGTGCCAGCCTTCCCCAGGAGTGTCTGCGTGTTTGTATATAAATCAAATCTTAAAGTGTGTGTGTGTATGTGTGTGTGTGTGTGTGTGTGTGTCTGTGTGTGTGTGTGTGTGTGTGTGTGTGTGTGTGTGTGTGTGTGTGTGTGTGTGTGTGTGTGTGTGTGTGTGTGTGTGTGTGTGTTAGTGAGTGTGTATCAGCTACTTGGGCAGGAACACAAAGCACTGGTTGGACAGAGAGGGTGCTGAAGGTTTTGGCTTGACTACTTGGCTGAGATCTGTACTCTTTAGCTGTGCCAGTGGGAAGTCTTATTGGGGATCTGGAGAGAAAGGGAGAAACCATCCCCAGACTGATTGCGATGCCTGTGTGCTTATAACGGAAATTGTACTTTACTGTGTGTGTACTTGTTATTCCCCCAATGTGCATGCCCCTTACTGGTTTTAGTGTTTTGATCAGATATATATTTCTTTTTTAAACATTCTGGCTGAAAAATAAAAGCCTTCATTTTGTTAAAAAGAAAGTGTTACTTCCCACCTAAACAGAAAAGAATATTCATATCACATTGAGTTCTCTTATACAGAATATGTAGGTGCACTGTAATGATTTATTAATAGGCTGCCTTACTCTTCACTCAGTATAACATGTTTTGATCAATCAGAATAAATGCCTCAGGTCAATTGAGTCACTGTTCTTTCACTAGCAAATTAGCTCATACAGATGCATTATAATAAGCTATGTTGTTCCCTTTTCTATAGTTTTGAGAATATGACATTGTGTGCTTATTTCATTTTCTCAAAGAATGAGTATATAAATGAAATGCTGAACACTACAACATTACTATAAATTAATACAGGGTTTGCTGGAGTGACGATTAGTTGATATTTACCAAAACAATTGACCAGTAATTATTACAAACATGAGGTGGATTCTATGGCTCCAGTTTTATTCTTTATACTTCAGGGGGATTCTTTGTGCTGTTTATAATGACTACTGTAAATCTGAAAACAAGGCCAAAAGACTTACTTGTTTACCAGCAAATGTCAAGGAATCTTTAGCATTTACCAGAACTAACACTAACATGACATAGATTGAATCACAGACAAAAATCAGCAAACAACTCTAAGCATGCTACACTATCTCTGATAATTTTACATCAAAAGTCAGAGTGGCAATCGCAAGGAACATGCTAATTGCATGACTAGAATATACCATACTGATAAGTACTTAACACTCATCCCAAAAATACATGTAAAATACAAATCACAAAAACATTTTTGTTGTTTTATTAACCTCTCATCAAGATAAGAGCAACACTGCAAATCCTTCATATCTTTTCATAGGATCATAGGAGGTTACTAGGCTAATGGCCCTACAGCCTTTATAAACCTAGCCATGTTATACCCATATTCCATAATTAATCATGTTATATGATCTGTATTTCGAAGTCAGTGGTCAGCACTGACTGCCCCTGTCCATGAGTGACAAAGGTGCCACTCCCAGGGTGAATTTGCGGTCTCCCATTTAATGGTCCATGTTTCGCTTAAATGGAGTCATTGAGGAGCTCTGATTCAAGTGAATAGGGAGTTTATTCCAGAGGAGTGGTAATCTCTGGGAGACATATCTGTGTCTCCAGCATATCCTGTTAATGTCTCAGACTAAGTTAAGTTCCCTGGAGTGAGTGAATCTTGTCCCATTTGACTTGCAGATGTGTAGCATTTTCATTAGGGAAGGGTCAGAGAGTGCTTTGTAGGCCAGGCACAAGTTGCCACTCAGCAGCCTATAAGATTCAGAATCCAGTAACAGGGCTTTCAGTCTATCCACATAGGTCATAATTTGAAGGCCCTGTACTTTCTTGGTGAGGAACTTTTGTAGTTGCTGCAGGTGACTGGTGAGGTACATACAGAAGGGGGTGTTGTACTCTATTAGTGGCCTGATGAGGGTGGAGAACAGAGAAGTTATAACATCCTTTGTCCTGGATGCGATGCCCTGACTTATGAGATGCACAACATTTAATATTTTCCTTATCACTGTGGACATGTGGTGATTGAAGTTGAGGTTGTTATCAACCTGTGTACTCAAATCTTGTTCCACTGGGTTTGTGCTTGTGGGGGGGGGGGGGGGTACTGTCTATAATGTAATTGTCAGGGACATCCCCTTTGGCAAAGGGGATACTAATGCACTTTTTTGCATTTAGTTTGAGTCCATGGCTTTGGCACCAATTGTTTGTCTGTGTTAGCCCCTTTTGTAGTACAACATCATTAGGTAACTCAATGATTGCACCCAGTTTGCAATTGTCAGCAAACTTGGTAAGCCACAGGTTGCGCAATTTTGTCTGGACTTCCAAGAAATAGATTCGAAACAGTAGAGGGCACAGCACAGATCCTTGTGGAACACCACTGTTAACTGGTCTATTGGTAAAGGTGGAATACCCAACTTTGACTGCATGCATTCTGTCCGTATGCTACTTAGCTACCCATCTAGTGATGTATGGGTTAATCTCCAGCTGGGAGCATTTCTCAGTGAAACCTGAGTGGAGAATTGTGTCAAAAGCCTTGGCTAAGTTCAGATAGGTTGTATGCACTGTTTTGCCTTCATCCAGGGCTTTTTTGACATTATCAAAGAAGTCCACTAGGTTTAATAAACATGATCTACCCTTAATGAAACCAAATTGGGTCGGGTCAAGAGTTTTGAGGTCACCTATGTCTTGGTTAATAAGGTCCATGATGATTCTTTCCATGTCCTTGCAGATAAGGCTGGTTATTATGGGTCTATGGTTCCCAATGTCAGCTGATGGACCCCCTTTGCGCAGGGGGATTACTGTTGTTGTTTTCCACTCTGCTGGAACAAAACCAGTGCTTAGGCTGTGGTTAAAGAGAGTACCAAGCAGTACCACAAGGTCCTGTTTTAGGCTATTTAGTAAGCATCCTGGAATGTTACCGGTCACATAGAGGCCAGGTTTTTGGCCTTGGAGAGCATGGTTTATTACCTACTCTTCCAAAATACTAGGTAGAGGACTTGTGGCTGGTATGCTTTGGGGTGTAACTGGTCGGGACAGGGGGGTAAAGTTTGCACCAAATCTGTCAGCTAACAGGTTGGCAATTTTCTCCGGCTCAGAATAAGTGGTACCATCTACTACCAGTTTGGCACCAAGCTGAGCCTTCCGTTTTAATTTTGGGTGTAGTTAAAGAATGCTATATGATTATGCATGGCTAAGGATGATAATTTAGCTTTGTAATTATCTTCAGAGAACTTTACAAGATATCTGGTTTGCTTGTTCAAGTTGTGGGGGTTGCTCTTCCTCTGCTGAGTCAGTTCCCTCTTGTTCTTAGACTTAGACATCAGTTTCTCCCTCTTGTTATATAACCTATTTGCACTTGAGGTCCACTAGAGAGGCTTGTTTTTTCTGAGAGACTGGTTTTGATCCATTCAGGTGCAGCCACATTTAAACAGTTCTACATGGTTATCCAAGGCATTTGTGTGCCCCTCTGCATAGGAGTCCTTGTTTGGTGTGTTAGCAGGGGATTTATTTTATTTATTTATTTATTTATTTATTTGAAATTTGTTAACCGGGTTAGTCCACCTGAGCCAGAGGCCCATTCTCAGTGGTGACCTGAAGAGAAAAGCTCCAGATATTTTACAAACTTGTATCAGTTAAACATTATTACAAAATGTATATATTGTACAGAATACATAAATGAGGTATATAAGCTGCATATCACATCACTGAATATAGGAGTAGGGAAAGAAAGTAATGTCGCAATTACAAAAACAGTACAATAAATGAGAATGCATTCAAAGTGTTTGGAAAGTATACTAGGTGTTGTCATACAATTATGTTTCAATACCCGGAAAGCTGAAATAGATATTAAGGACAGAGAGAGGAGGAAAAGGTGTAATAAGCTGTAAGTTAGAAAATGATAAATTAGTGCTACGTTTTCATTGTAGGATTTGACCTGAACAGGACTATGTCTTTAGTAAATATTGTTTAAATTCATGTTTAAACACTTGTTTTTGGGATAAAATATTTATACCATCACATGGTTGGTTGTAGCTTGCTTTGGAGAAATTTTTCATTATTTTAGCTCCTGTAAGGGGGAGGGTCAGGTTTAATCATTACTTCAAATAAGACTGATTTATGATCACACCTTACCATGGATGGCAACAGACTGGGGGTAGTGCAGTGACCCCCCCCCTTGTTGGTGATTCTTAAGTCTTGGACATTTGAGCCCCTTGTGGGGGTGCAGACTATTTGTTTCAGAGCATTTGTATTGCCAAAGTCCAGAAACTTCAAGGCAAGCATGTATGTGCTCATATATGTCTCCCAATCTATGGAAGGATAGTTGAAATCACCCATGACCAAGGTCTTTGACTGTATAGCGAGTGACTTTAGTAAGTCCAGGTAGGCAGTGTGTTTCTCTTTATTTGTGGTGGGCAACCTATATCTAACAATGATGCGGAAGGGGAATTTACTTGCAGTTAGTTGGATTTGGAGTAGCTCAAGAGAGTCATACTGTTTAACCAGCCTTTTGGTGTATTTCTCCTTAATGAAGAGGGATACACCTTTGCCTTTGGTTCTTTCATGCTCATTTGAGGTCTGAATGTGCGGAAGGCATAGGGTTGCCACCTTTTCAAATGCCCAAAGTGGGACATTTTTGGTACAAACGTCAGATTTTGCAAGCCAAAACATACCCATGGCCAGTACAAAGTACAGAACTTCACTTTTTTGCCTAACTAAAGCTTATGCTTGTAGTATTTTAGTTGCTTATACTGTTTCTTATAATATTTAGGCATTTCAGATACAGAATAACTGTTTTATGCAACTATTACATAAAATGTAGGAAATAATTTTGTCGTAAAATCTCAGGACATATGCCATTTTTACAGTTTTTGTGCAGGACACAACTGCCCAAAGAGGGACTGTCCCTCGCAAAGTGGGACAGGTGGTAACCCTAGGAAGGCATTGTAGCCTTACATGGCCAGGGTGTTCTCTGCAGCCTTGAACCATGTCTCAGTGACTGCACAAACAGCAAAATTTTCCAATGTGAGGAATGCTTCCAGAGAGTGCAGTTTCCTGTTTAGACATCAAGCATTATCGGCATAACCCTGAGTTTTCAAATGGATTTTGTTACATCAGAAATTTTCTTATTGTTTTAAACACCTTTATTGAATTAGTGACATAGGTAAATATACAAAAGTAATCAAACTGTATTAAGTTAACATTAACAAACATTATACTTCACATATATTGCTATATATCATATAATCTAAGCAGCACTACATAAATTATTCAATTCCTACCTCATTTGTTTTAAACAAGAAACATCTTTATTAACTATCCATTACAGCATAAGTAATCATACAGTTATATAAATAAAAACAAACCACACCAACCCAATCCTAGTTGCAAGCATTTTACATCATAAACAATACTGACACACTCCCAGGTGCAAATATTATACATCACTTATAATCTACCCAGTGATTTTCAGTTAAACATTGCATAGCTCATTTATGTCTTGCCTTCTTTAACCCTCATTCCTCCCCTGTGTGTATTGTTCCCATAATTCCCATGTTTTCTATGTAGTTTGCTCCTACCCTTTTCTAAAGATCTCGATTCCAGTTGTTTTATCTGTGTTATTAATTTTGCTACTTCTAATACAGTTGGTTTAGATTTTGATTTAATTTTCTAATAATTGCTGTTTTGGCAGCTACCATAATTAGACACAGCAACGCCTTACCATGTTCTGCATCTTAGCTCAGAAAAATCATACCACTTGTCACACCAATCTGCCCATCCAGTATCTCTGACAGTGTATCCCACAAGGAATCCCTAAAGTCCACCAACCCCCTGCACTCCCAGAAAATATGTTCCCAAGTACCACATTCTTCCCTGTCACACCTCCACCATTTGCTGTCTACCTGAGGAAAAATTCTCTGTTGTCTACTTGGGGTATAAAAATATCTATGTAAACATTTCCAAGCAAAACTCCTAAATCTAGATTTTGTGGCATATTTGGGAGACATACATATATCCTCCCATTGTTTCTTTGTGAATTGCTTATCCAGTCTCTCTTCCCATTCTTTTCTAACCTTCTCTGACTGATTCTTATAGTCATCATGCGATATTTTATATGCTCTACTAATTATTCCTTTTTTTAATGGCAGCTTCTATTGTAGATTCTACTAAAAATTCTAGCAGTGCTGGTGACCACTCCCCATTTCTTTCTCTTTTTCTATTCTCTGATATCAATCCTTGATAGAGAAGGCAATCTCTAACCTGCAGTCCAAACACATTCTTAGTCTCTTCCCATACTATTACCCTTCCCTCTCTAGTTATTTGCTCCCAAAGGCACCATGGGGGAGGCAAGTATGTTTGCCAGTAAACAAAAGTTAAGAAGTGACAGGTAAAGACCATCCCTGGCAAAGCAGTGTGGTCTGTCGACCATGTCATTCCAGGTTGACAGATACTGAATCCATCTGGATTGACACCAGAAACTAAGCCAATTGTTGAAGTCTGTCATTTGTTGTTTATACTGAGGAATCATCCTGATTAAAAGTAGAATACTGCTTAGGGTTAGGGACATACCTGCCTGTGACACTTAATTGGAGAGTTCAGTCATGTCTCTTTTCATATAGTTCAGAGAGGTACATCTCAAGTCATTCATCCCAACATGGACTAGACAGAGGCATGCTGGTACTTGTTGTGAAGAGACTTGAGTGTGTGTGTGATTTGATGGATCCTGGCACCTGACACACAACTAAATGTGACCTTCTCCTTGTCCATCCTAGTGAGGGGGAAATATGTGTGTCTCACTATGGAGTTGCCTATGATGAGGACATTTTTGTTTTGAGGTGTTTTGCCTTAGGGGCTTATTAGTTGAGACACTGGGGTGTGTGTGTGTGTGTGTGTGTGTGTGTGTGTGTGTGTGTGTGTGTGTGTGTGTGTGTGTGTGTGTGTGTGTGTTATTATGTGTAGTGGAATTTATTGGATCTGTAGTGAGTGCAGTAGGTTTGCACTTGGGAGGTCTCTGATCTTTTAGTAGGCTTCTAGTGAGTACCTCCACATATGTGGGTTGATGTTTTGTGTGCTTGTTATGTGTGAGAGGTAAAGTCGGTGTGCTGCCAACCTGTTTGATGTTTGGCTTGTTTTTATAAGACAGAATTTTTTCCAAATTCATAGTATATATACATCTCTCACATATTGTATCTGTTTGTTTTAGGAGTAAGTGGTTATCAGTAAACATGAAGCAATTACTGCACTGCCTCAGGAAACACGTCAGTTAGGCTGTCTGGAAAAAATTGGCCATCCATTGTGGCAGGATTACACCTTAATTACTTGTGGAGACTGGGCTAGTTAGAGCAGGTTTTGCTCTAGGATTAACCAAGGGGTGTATTCTGAAGTAAGGTAGGGTTAAAAACTGCAATAACGCTTCTCAGTGCACAACTGAGTTGCTCACAGAGTAACAGGGTAGTTTGGGAGGCAAATATCTAGGAAAAATTGGATTTCTAGGCATTTGCGTATATACACAGCATCACAAAACTCCTTTGTATGGTGCGCAGCAATGTGCAAATGCGAAGCTTAAGTACAAGTGAAGTTAAACAGTTTTGACACAAACTAACAAATAGGAAAGCTCAAAATTCAGCCTTTTTCCAGCAATCCCCAACTCAGATGGGTCCTGGGCTACACCCTTCTGCCATCGGGGTGCAAGAGGCCCATCTTAATAAAATATGGCTAGTTTTAGATCTAAAGGGATGCCAAACAGTCTAAATTCAGCAAGTCTGAATCTTTGCCATATAGCGTAGGGGTATTTCAAAATTCAGACTACATAATAACAGTCACAACAGCAAAAATAGCTGAAATGAAGCAACAATCTAGTTAAATACAGTTCACAAAGTGCAATGCAAACATAAAATATACCTATTTTTTAGTTGAATTCAGTGGATACTAGGATTTCTGTTCAGACTGCACTCAAGATTTCTGGCTGTCGCCAAACTCTGAGCAGCTCCAGTAAACTGAACCTAAAGTTTTCACTTGAGTGGAAGTGGATACAACAATCTGTTGCTAAAGGGTTATTTCCATGACACTAGAACCACACAGACACCCAAGTTCACCACTGCCAGATTCAAACTGGATACCCATCATTCACAATTTTAAACAATAGCTACTGTCCATTACTACAAAGAAAAGTGCAGATTGAAACCTTCCCATACTCAGTCAGAACCCAGAAAGGCAATGTATTAGCATTAAAATGACAAGCCTTTACCAAGTCTATAGGGGAGAAAAGTTTTACAAAAATAATCCTAGGCAACTGGAATAGATCTCGTTCAGAAATATGGAGGATCACAAATTTTAATTGTTTCAAGGAGAATTTACTTGATCATTACCTAAAACTTATATCTGCACCTGCTTTCCACAAAAAATAGTTAAACTTTAATTATACCTCCATGAGATGAGAAGTTAAACTTACTAAACAAAAACAATGACTCAATGCATATTTATGTAGATATCTATAATATGTATATATACAATTGCGCTGTTATACACAGTTTTCTGTACAAGCATACAAGTATATTCATTGCTTTGTTAGTTTGTACATAATGCTGTATACATGCAGAAAACATTTTACACACTGACATTGAAAATTTACAAGATATTTAGTACCTCTGAGCTGTAAGTTATATGTTTATGTTTTATGCACAATTATTTTGAGAACTAAAACTAACCGTACTAGATTATGCATAAATCAAATGTATGCTAGTTGTGTTTAAATTTTGCGTTGTGAATCCAAGTCATGACTGAACTGGTCTTTGGACCAGTTTACCCACCTGATTATCAAATATAAATAAATAAATTGAAAAAAATGTTTCCTTTGATTTTTTTTTTTTTACAACTGTAATACACTCTGGTATCTCTTTATTTCCCAGTCAGATTTCTGTTTTGCCCAGGCCCTTC